>NW_028188279.1:0-81000 GCF_964204655.1 Triturus cristatus | reverse complement strand
ACTGACTGACACTGACTGATTCTGACTGACTGACACTGACTGACACTGACTGACTGACACTGACTGACACTGACTGACTGACTCTGACTGACACTGACTGACACTGACACTGACTGACACTGACTGACACTGACTGACACTGACTGACTGACACTGACTGACACTGACTGATTCTGACTGACTGACACTGACTGACACTGACTGACACTGACTGACACTGACTGACTGACTCTGACTGACACTGACTGACACTGACACTGACTGACTCTGACTGACACTGACTGACACTGACACTGACCGACTGACACTGACCGACTGACACTGACTGACTGACACTGACTGACCGACACTGACTGACTGACACTGACTGACTGACACTGACTGACCGACACTGACTGACTGACACTGACCGACACTGACTGACCGACACTGACTGACTGACACTGACTGACTGACACTGACTGACTGACTGACACTGACTGACTGACTGACACTGACTGACTGACACTGACTGACACTGACTGACTGACTGACTGACACTGACCGACTGACACTGACTGACTGACACTGACTGACCGACACTGACTGACTGACACTGACTGACCGACACTGACCGACACTGACTGACCGACACTGACTGACTGACACTGACTGACTGACTGACACTGACTGACTGACTGACACTGACTGACTGACACTGACTGACTGACACTGACACTGACTGACTGACACTGACTGACTGACACTGACTGACACTGACTGACACTGACTGACACTGACTGACACTGACTGACTCTGACTGACTCTGACTGACACTGACTGACTGACACTGACTGACTGACTGACACTGACTGACTGACACTGACTGACACTGACTGACTGACACTGACTGACACTGACTGACTGACACTGACTGACTGACACTGACTGACTGACACTGACTGACTGACACTGACTGACTGACACTGACTGACTGACACTGACTGACTGACACTGACTGACTGACACTGACTGACTGACACTGACTGACTGACACTGACTGACTGACACTGACTGACACTGACTGACTGACACTGACTGACACTGACTGATTCTGACTGACTGACACTGACTGACACTGACTGACTGACACTGACTGACTGACACTGACTGACACTGACCGACTGACACTGACCGACTGACACTGACCGACTGACACTGACTGACTGACACTGACCGACTGACACTGACCGACTGACACTGACTGACTGACACTGACCGACTGACACTGACTGACTGACACCGACTGACTGACACTGACACTGACTGACTGACACTGACTGACTGACACTGACTGACTGACACTGACTGACTGACACTGACTGACACTGACTGACACTGACTGACTGACACTGACTGACACTGACTGATTCTGACTGACTGACACTGACTGACACTGACTGACTGACACTGACTGACACTGACTGACTGACTCTGACTGACACTGACTGACACTGACACTGACTGACTCTGACTGACACTGACTGACACTGACACTGACCGACTGACACTGACCGACTGACACTGACTGACTGACACTGACTGACCGACACTGACTGACTGACACTGACCGACACTGACTGACCGACACTGACTGACTGACACTGACTGACTGACTGACACTGACTGACTGACTGACACTGACTGACTGACACTGACTGACTGACACTGACACTGACTGACTGACACTGACTGACACTGACTGACACTGACTGACACTGACTGACTGACACTGACTGACTGACACTGACTGACTGACACTGACTGACACTGACTGACTGACACTGACTGACACTGACTGACACTGACTGACACTGACTGACTGACACTGACTGACACTGACTGACTGACACTGACTGACTGACACTGACTGACTGACACTGACTGACACTGACTGACTGACACTGACTGACACTGACTGACTGACACTGACTGACACTGACTGACTGACACTGACTGACACTGACTGACTGACACTGACTGACTGACACTGACTGACACTGACTGACACTGACTGACTGACACTGACTGACTGACACTGACTGACTGACACTGACTGACTGACACTGACTGACTGACACTGACCGACTGACACTGACCGACTGACACTGACTGACACTGACTGACACTGACTGACTGACACTGACAGACTGACACTGACTGACTGACACTGACTGACACTGACTGACTGACTGACACTGACTGACTGACTGACACTGACTGACTGACACTGACTGACTGACACTGACTGACACTGACTGACACTGACTGACACTGACTGACACTGACTGACACTGACTGACTCTGACTGACTCTGACTGACACTGACTGACTGACACTGACTGACTGACTGACACTGACTGACTGACACTGACTGACACTGACTGACTGACACTGACTGACACTGACTGACACTGACTGACACTGACTGACTCTGACTGACTCTGACTGACTCTGACTGACTCTGACTGACTCTGACTGACACTGACTGACTGACACTGACTGACTGACTGACACTGACTGACTGACACTGACTGACACTGACTGACTGACACTGACTGACACTGACTGACTGACACTGACCGACTGACACTGACCGACTGACACTGACCGACTGACACTGACTGACTGACACTGACTGACTGACACTGACTGACTGACACTGACTGACTGACACTGACTGACTGACACTGACTGACTGACACTGACTGACTGACTGACACTGACTGACTGACTGACACTGACTGACTGACTGACTGACACTGACTGACTGACTGACACTGACTGACTGACACTGACTGACTGACACTGACTGACTGACACTGACTGACTGACACTGACTGACTGACACTGACTGACACTGACTGACACTGACTGACACTGACTGACTCTGACTGACTCTGACTGACACTGACTGACTGACACTGACTGACTGACTGACACTGACTGACTGACACTGACTGACACTGACTGACTGACACTGACTGACACTGACTGACTGACACTGACTGACTGACACTGACTGACTGACACTGACTGACTGACACTGACTGACTGACACTGACTGACTGACACTGACTGACTGACACTGACTGACTGACACTGACTGACACTGACTGACACTGACTGACACTGACTGACTGACACTGACACTGACTGACTGACACTGACTGACACTGACTGACTGACACTGACACTGACTGACTGACTGACACTGACTGACTGACTGACACTGACTGACTGACACTGACTGACTGACTGACTGACACTGACTGACACTGACTGACACTGACTGACACTGACTGACTGACACTGACTGACTGACTGACTGACACTGACTGACACTGACTGACACTGACTGACACTGACTGACACTGACTGACACTGACTGACTGACTGACACTGACTGACTGACACTGACTGACACTGACTGACTGACTGACACTGACTGACTGACACTGACTGACCGACTGACACTGACTGACTGACACTGACTGACCGACTGACACTGACCGACTGACACTGACCGACTGACACTGACTGACTGACACTGACCGACTGACACTGACTGACCGACTGACACTGACCGACTGACACTGACCGACTGACACTGACCGACTGACACTGACCGACTGACACTGACCGACTGACACTGACCGACTGACACTGACTGACACTGACTGACACTGACACTGACTGACTGACACTGACTGACTGACTGACACTGACTGACTGACTGACTGACACTGACTGACTGACTGACTGACACTGACTGACTGACACTGACTGACACTGACTGACTGACACTGACTGACTGACACTGACTGACTGACTGACACTGACTGACTGACACTGACTGACTGACACTGACTGACTGACACTGACTGACTGACACTGACTGACTGACACTGACTGACTGACACTGACTGACTGACACTGACTGACTGACACTGACTGACTGACTGACACTGACTGACTGACTGACACTGACTGACTGACACTGACTGACTGACACTGACTGACTGACACTGACTGACTGACTGACACTGACTGACTGACTGACTGACACTGACTGACTGACACTGACTGACTGACACTGACTGACTGACACTGACTGACTGACACTGACTGACTGACACTGACTGACACTGACTGACTGACTGACACTGACTGACACTGACTGACACTGACTGACACTGACTGACACTGACTGACACTGACTGACACTGACTGACACTGACTGACACTGACTGACACTGACTGACACTGACTGACACTGACTGACACTGACTGACACTGACTGACACTGACTGACTGACACTGACACTGACTGACTGACTGACACTGACTGACTGACACTGACACTGACTGACTGACACTGACTGACACTGACTGACACTGACTGACACTGACTGACACTGACTGACACTGACTGACACTGACTGACACTGACTGACACTGACTGACACTGACTGACTGACACTGACTGACTGACACTGACTGACTGACTGACTGACTGACTGACTGACTGACTGACACTGACTGACACTGACTGACTGACTGACACTGACTGACTGACTGACACTGACTGACTGACACTGACTGACTGACTGACTGACACTGACTGACTGACACTGACTGACTGACTGACTGACACTGACTGACTGACACTGACTGACTGACTGACTGACACTGACTGACTGACTGACTGACACTGACTGACTGACACTGACTGACTGACACTGACTGACTGACACTGACTGACTGACACTGACTGACTGACACTGACTGACACTGACTGACTGACACTGACTGACACTGACTGACTGACTGACACTGACTGACTGACACTGACTGACTGACACTGACTGACTGACACTGACTGACTGACACTGACTGACTGACACTGACTGACTGACACTGACTGACACTGACTGACACTGACTGACACTGACTGACACTGACTGACTCTGACTGACTCTGACTGACACTGACTGACTGACACTGACTGACTGACTGACACTGACTGACTGACACTGACTGACACTGACTGACTGACACTGACTGACACTGACTGACTGACACTGACTGACTGACACTGACTGACTGACACTGACTGACTGACACTGACTGACTGACACTGACTGACTGACACTGACTGACTGACACTGACTGACTGACACTGACTGACTGACACTGACTGACACTGACTGACACTGACTGACACTGACTGACTGACACTGACACTGACTGACTGACACTGACTGACACTGACTGACTGACACTGACTGACTGACACTGACTGACTGACACTGACTGACTGACACTGACTGACTGACACTGACTGACTGACACTGACTGACTGACACTGACTGACACTGACTGACACTGACTGACACTGACTGACACTGACTGACTGACTGACACTGACTGACACTGACTGACACTGACTGACACTGACTGACTGACACTGACTGACTGACACTGACTGACTGACACTGACTGACTGACACTGACTGACTGACACTGACTGACACTGACTGACTGACTCTGACTGACTCTGACACTGACTGACACTGACTGACTCTGACTGACACTGACTGACTGACACTGACTGACACTGACTGACTGACACTGACACTGACTGACTGACACTGACTGACTGACACTGACTGACTGACACTGACTGACTGACACTGACTGACTGACACTGACTGACACTGACTGACTGACTGACACTGACTGACTGACACTGACTGACTGACACTGACTGACTGACACTGACTGACTGACACTGACTGACTGACACTGACTGACTGACACTGACTGACACTGACTGACACTGACTGACACTGACTGACACTGACTGACTCTGACTGACTCTGACTGACACTGACTGACTGACACTGACTGACTGACTGACACTGACTGACTGACACTGACTGACACTGACTGACTGACACTGACTGACACTGACTGACTGACACTGACTGACTGACACTGACTGACTGACACTGACTGACTGACACTGACTGACTGACACTGACTGACTGACACTGACTGACTGACACTGACTGACTGACACTGACTGACTGACACTGACTGACTGACACTGACTGACACTGACTGACACTGACTGACTGACACTGACACTGACTGACTGACACTGACTGACACTGACTGACTGACACTGACACTGACTGACTGACACTGACTGACTGACACTGACTGACTGACACTGACTGACTGACACTGACTGACTGACACTGACTGACACTGACTGACACTGACTGACACTGACTGACACTGACTGACTGACTGACACTGACTGACTGACACTGACTGACTGACACTGACTGACTGACACTGACTGACACTGACTGACTGACACTGACTGACTGACTGACACTGACTGACTGACACTGACTGACACTGACTGACACTGACTGACACTGACTGACACTGACTGACACTGACTGACTGACTGACACTGACTGACTGACACTGACTGACTGACTGACACTGACTGACTGACACTGACTGACTGACACTGACTGACTGACACTGACTGACTGACACTGACTGACTGACACTGACTGACACTGACTGACACTGACTGACACTGACTGACACTGACTGACACTGACTGACTGACTGACACTGACTGACTGACACTGACTGACTGACACTGACTGACTGACACTGACTGACTGACACTGACTGACTGACACTGACTGACTGACTGACACTGACTGACTGACACTGACTGACACTGACTGACACTGACTGACACTGACTGACACTGACTGACACTGACTGACACTGACTGACACTGACTGACACTGACTGACTGACTGACACTGACTGACTGACACTGACTGACTGACTGACACTGACTGACTGACACTGACTGACTGACACTGACTGACACTGACTGACTGACACTGACTGACACTGACTGACTGACTGACACTGACTGACTGACTGACACTGACTGACTGACACTGACTGACTGACTGACACTGACTGACTGACTGACACTGACTGACTGACTGACACTGACTGACTGACTGACACTGACTGACCGACTGACACTGACTGACCGACTGACACTGACCGACTGACACTGACCGACTGACACTGACCGACTGACACTGACCGACTGACACTGACCGACTGACACTGACCGACTGACACTGACCGACTGACACTGACCGACTGACACTGACCGACTGACACTGACCGACTGACACTGACCGACTGACACTGACCGACTGACACTGACTGACACTGACTGACACTGACTGACACTGACTGACACTGACTGACTGACACTGACTGACTGACACTGACTGACTGACACTGACTGACACTGACTGACACTGACTGACACTGACTGACACTGACCGACTGACTTACTGACACTGACTGACCGACTGACACTGACTGACCGACTGACACTGACTGACCGACTGACACTGACCAACTGACACTGACCGACTGACACTGACCGACTGACACTGACTGACTGACACTGACTGACTGACACTGACTGACTGACACTGACTGACTGACACTGACTGACTGACACTGACTGACTGACACTGACTGACTGACACTGACTGACTGACTGACACTGACTGACTGACACTGACTGACACTGACTGACTGACACTGACTGACTGACACTGACTGACTGACTGACACTGACTGACTCTGACTGACTGACTGACACTGACTGACTGACTGACACTGACTGACTGACTGACTGACTGACTGACTGACTGACTGACTGACTGACTGACACTGACTGACACTGACTGACACTGACTGACACTGACTGACTGACACTGACTGACTGACACTGACTGACTGACACTGACTGACTGACACTGACTGACTGACACTGACTGACTGACACTGACTGACTGACACTGACTGACTGACACTGACTGACTGACACTGACTGACTGACTGACACTGACTGACTGACTGACACTGACTGACTGACTGACACTGACTGACTGACACTGACTGACTGACTGACACTGACTGACTGACACTGACTGACTGACACTGACTGACTGACACTGACTGACTGACACTGACTGACACTGACTGACTGACACTGACTGACTGACTGACACTGACTGACTGACTGACACTGACTGACTGACTGACACTGACTGACTGACACTGACTGACTGACACTGACTGACTGACACTGACTGACTGACACTGACTGTAGGAAGGTGGATATCTGACTATGGTTACCCCCAAATTTTTGCCTAGTGTCTAGCTGGTTTTTCGACTTAGTTGGCCTGAGATCCTGCCATTCAGGCTCTCAGGCTATCTGCTCTCTCTGTAAAATGGACTCCATGTACCCTAGGTACATACCCAATTGGTTGGATCACCCTGTCAGCCCCTGTACCAGTGTACACTAGGTACCCAGGGCATTGGTGTATCCAAGGCCTGCCAGGGGCTGAAGCATGTATTATGCCACCCCAGGCTTGGCCTAACAATCTGACACAACTGGCTGATCACTCAGCTGGGGTAAGTTGGTGTAATCACCTCTTACTTAGGTGTAGTATACCTATACCTAAACTTAAATGGGACACCTGGTAACCTATAAGTCACTCCTATGGCAGGCCTTAACAATCCTGAAGGCAGAGTGCTTGGTTCCATGTGAGATGGTGCTCTGGCATGAGCTGAGCCTGTCTGCAGTGGTCGGAACAACTTCCTTCTACTGTTTCCAGATATCGTCATACCATATACTCTTAAGTGCATTATGAACCTCGCGGTTAAATGCTATCTTTGGTTTGGCTTTATCAAAACATGTCGAGTAAGGTGTCATACGAATTGGAATACTAACCCCTCGCCAATTCTGGCGACGGGGTTAGCATTCCACCCTTCTAGAGGGACACGACATGTACAGTACCTGAAACCCGGGTAAAATCAGACATAGCCTCAGCTCCACAAAATGGATGCTGCCACCACAGACACAAGTCTGCCCTCCTGCTGCTGGGAGTCCTTCCAGCTTGGGAGGTGTGGACAAAGGGTTTCCTGCCAGGGGAGGTGCGTGCACCACCCCAGACAGGATTTTGTGTATTGGTCAGGTAGGGCTTGAAAGAAACCAGACATGCCTGTGGCTCACAAGGAGCCTCGGTGCATATGCCAGTTCAAACCGGTCCTGGGGCACACCAGTCCCGGGCCTGGGGCGAGCTGGACAAAGGATTGGGGGTGTAACCACCCCCCTTCCTGGTCCCACCCATAGGGAGGGACCTAGCAGGTAGTCCGGCCCCTAGAATCCGAATAAAGGTAGGAGCTGTGTCCTAAGACTTCAGACATCCTGGAATCAACTTGAAACTAAGAAGAAGACGGGAACTTCGACATTCTGCTGCACAGAAGACTGAAGAAAATCTCCCCTGTGGTCAGGGAGTGACCACCTTGCTAACGCAAGCACCATCCAGCGAATCACCGTCTGCTTTGCCGCCGCCTCCCGCCGGAGCCCGAGCCCAGAGACTGACAAGACCTGGACCTCCAGACCTCTCACCGCCCGATCCACAGTCCCTGCAAAGAGGAGACCCGTGGAGGCACCGAGACACGTGGAGCCAGCCATCTTGAAACGACTACGACAAGCTGACCAGTGCAACAACCGAGGCTCCCTCCAAGTTGTGCTTTGGGTCCTGAGAAGCCCAACCCTCGAGCAGCATCTGCACCAAAGGTGAGCCCTCCAGCATCTCCACGATCTGCGTGGGGCCCTTCTGCATTTTGCCACTCGACGCGCCTAACCGGTTGCTGGCCCGCTGGCTAGTGGCCATCTTGGCGACGAAATCTACGACAAACACCGCTGGTCTGGTTGCTCCAGACTGGCCCTTGCTCCCCTCCAAAGGAGCAGTTCCTCTGACCTTGCTGGTCAGAACCATCAGCTTAAACTCCTTGCCTACAACAATTGCTTTTGCCAAGGCTTGTTTGCTTCGATCAAGTCGCCGACACCGCCGACAGCGAGAGCCTGCGTGGGACAGCTCGTGACTCGACTCCTGGACGTCGTCGACCTTCAGGGACCACGTGGCTGCGGAGACAAGCTACCCCTCATCACCTGTTTGCACCCGACATCGCCTGGTACCCATCTGGTGCCACGCTGGTCACTGGCTAGTGACTGTGAACACTGTCCCCTCTGCTTACAGGTCTTCAACATCTCCGATCCACTCTTGGATCCACTGCATCTCTTCCCGACCGACCGCCTGCAGCATCTTTGTCCCAGGCTCAACGGAACAGATAGAAGAAACCCGACGCACTTTGAGGCCTATGCACCCGCTTCCTGTGGGTGAGGTAAAGCTGGTACTCCGGTGCCCATGTGTAGTAATACATCTCTAGTGCCTGTGTTCCAAATCTTAAGTTCCTAGGTCATCCGGAAGATTCCTTTTGCAGTAACTTTGTACTTTTTACGCACCCATTGAAACCTATGGGAGCACGCGTGTGACTATTTGCTCTGCACACGCCACCCGTGGACCTCCTGGTCACTAACTGACGTTAGCTCCTTGTAGGCCCAGCGATTCTAGAGGCCCTAGGCCTTTTCCCTTTTCTGTTCGTGGTACTTATACCACTATTTTAGTATATGGTTCGAGTGGCCACCAGGGCCTATCCATATAAAGTGCAACTTCTGTGTATTCTGTGATAATCTTGTTTGACGATTTGTGCTCCTGTGCTCATAAAGAGACTAGGGGTTACTTTGAGAAATAAATACATATATATTTTGAATATATATCTGTGTGGTGTCCTTTCATTGGTATAAAAGGGGGTTACTATTGGTAAAACAGCCTGCTTAACACGCATCACGAGTTTAGCCTCAAAGACTGCTTAGCCTACGCTACCACTAGGGCAGCTAGTCCAAAAAGGTTGACTTACAACCACACCATAAGGGTTGCTTGGCATGGTACAAGGTGGTCACTAGAACTAGTGAACAGCATATACCAGGCCAACTTCTCACATTGGTGAGCAGCGGTTGGATTTGAGCTTGCTGTGTTTTACCATTGTAATCTCTTGGTTACCAATTGAAAGATCACATAGGTACCTGTAAGTACATATAAAACAAGATTAGATATACATAAGTTCTACTGAACTTAGTTGTTGTAGAGCAAAGGGAGTAGCACACCCTGACTACAACTGCTAGATAGGTTTAGTAGGCAAACCCAAGTGTAGGTAGATTGCAACACATCCACCCACACTTAAGAGCAATGGCCGGGGCAGAGGGGTCCACTGTACCCATCTCTGTTGAGAGTGACCCCCAGAGGGCACCATCCAGCTTTGCTACCCTTAACCAGAATGAGCTCAGGCATTTGGCAACTCTTAGAGGCCTTAAACAGCCCAAGAACCCTACCTCTGCTGAGCTCAGAGAACTCTTACAAAATGATGAGAATCAGAGAGAACTCAGGAAAGCTTCCCAGTTAGCCCCCTTAGGGTCAGGAACAGGAGGCCCCCCTTCTGAAGATGCCACAGAGGTACCCCCTTTCAATAGTCACCCCTTAGATGGGATGCCTACCACAGAGGAAGAAAATGATGGGGATACAGATGTGAGTGGGGATGAAGGGAGAACTAGCCCAGTGCCAAGTGTTATACTTGGCCCAGCTAAACTAAGGCTATTGGGGACTGACAGTGGGTTCACCCCATTGGATCTCCCCAGTGGACTTAACACAGGGCTTGGAAGGCAAAGGAATCGCTCAGGTGACTCCAATGCTTCCCATGGCTCTAGAGGCTCTCAAGGTCACTCCAGAAGGAGACTGACCACCCCTCAGAGGAGGGAACATGAGGCCAGAATGCAGGAAGCCCAGCTGAGGATCAGGAAGCAGGAGCTAGAAGTAGCCCTGATGGAAGAAAAACTGAGCAAGGCTAGGCAGCATAGAGAGAGTGGGTCTATACCCACTGGTGGCAGCAATGTCCCTAGGGACAAAGATAGGGTCTTTGACAATAGGAACCTGTCCAAGATTGTGCCCCCCTACAAAAGTGGGGATGACATCCACAAATGGATGACTGCTCTTGAGAGAGCCTGCAAAGTGCAGCAGGTTCCTGAAGACCAGTGGGCAGCAATCTTATGGCTCTCCTTTGAGGGGAGAGGCAGAGATAGACTCCTCACTGTTAGAGAAGAGGATGTCAGAAATTACAGAGTCCTGAAGAGTGTCCTAGTTGATGGGTTAGGCTTAACCACTGAACAGTACAGGTTAATGTTCAGAGACACCCAGAAGACACAGACTCAGGACTGGTCTGAATATGTGGAATGTGCCACTAAGGCTTTGGAGGGTTGGTTGCTGGGAAGTAAGGTGTCTGATTATACAGGATTGTACAATTTGATGATGAGAGAGCAGATTTTAAGTAATTGTCAAAACCAGCTTCTCCATCAACACCTGGTAGACTCAGATTTGACCTCTCCCCAAGAATTGGGAAAGAGGGCAGATAAATGGGTCAGGACCAGGATCAGGCCTAAAAACCAGGGTGGTGACCAAAAGAAAGATACCACCAAGCCTCAAGAGAAGGGTGGGGATAAAGAAAAAGAGAAACCTTCCTCAGGGCCCCAAAACTCCACACAGGGTGGTGGGTCCCAAGCTCCCTCCTCTACCACAGCTAAAAAGCCCTACTGCCATGAGTGTAAAACTCCTGGGCATTGGAAAACTGACAGCGGTTGCCCAAGGGCTAAAAACAAAACTGTTCCTCCAATTACTCCTGTCACACCACCTATTACTGTCAGCGGTAATCCCCCAGGTGGTGGGAGTGCCCCCAGAAATCTGGGTGGGTTTACTTGGGGAACACAGGGGGACCCTGGCTTAGCCAATTCCCCTACAGCAACCACTCTTGTCTGTGATGGTGGCATGGGGTTTGCCAACTTCACTGCCTGTCCCAACACTTTGGGGAGGTACAGACAGGAGCCCTACATCAATGGTACAAAAGCTGAGGCCTACAGAGACACTGGGGCTAGCATCACAATGGTGGCCCATTGGCTAGTTCCCTCTGAGCAGCTTTTGCCCGGTTTCTCCTACCAGGTGACTAACATTGATGGCAAACAGAACAGTCATCCCATGGCAGAGGTATGTCTCAGCTGGGGAGGGGTCACTGGCCCTAAAAGGGTAGCAGTGTCCCCAACCTTGCCTGTAGACTGCTTACTGGGGAATGACTTAGAACTCTCAGCTTGGGCTGGAGTTGAACAAGACACCCATTCTAAAATGGTAGGCCTTTCACAAAAGGGTAGGGGGGTTGTGCCATTCACAACCCCTGTCCAAATAGATTTCCTCCCTGAAAAGGTTGGAAGGGCAGTGGTAGCCACAGCCCAGGCACAGACAGACTTCCCTGTAGGGACTGGCAGAGCTGTGACAGTCACAGCTCAAACACAAACTGAGTGCCCCCCTGAAAAGGTTGGCAAGGCTGTAATGGTCTCAGCCTATACTCAGACTGACATAGGTGTAGTGAAGCCTGAAACAATGGATCACTCCACACAAACTGAGAGTAGTGGGGAGGAAGAAAAGTCTCCCTCTCCCCAGACATTAGGAAAAGGTCAGCCTCCTCAGGGATCTGACCTCACCCCTTGTGAAGGAACTGCCCCAGAGGTAGCCAGGCCTGGCCTGGCAGAGCCTCTGATGTCAGTGGCCCCTTCCAAGGTGGGATCCAGTCTGGTGCAGGTAGCCTGCCTCTCTCTACCCTGCCTCAGTCAGCCCAGGGCTGCAGAGGTCAGGGAGGCCAGTGGACCCCCAGAGGGCCCCTGTCCACAAGAACCCCCCCATCAAAAGAATGAGGATTGCCTGGCTAGTAGCCCTAGTCAGGTGATGGGTAAAAACATTCCTGAGGGATCTCCTTTACAGGTAGTTAGGGACCTCCCCCAGGGGGATTCTGTTGGGCACAGGCAAACATGGGACCTTAGGGCCCCAAACCTGACCTGTCCCTCCAGTAAGCCCACAAAAGGGACCCAGCCTCCAGCTTTAGGTAGCCAGAGGCTGACCCTGAGAGCACAGTGCAACTCAGTTAAAGAAAGAAAGGCATCCATGGTGGAGGATGATTGGAGGAAGCTGAGGCCTCACTTTGAGGACACTCACTTCAGTACTCCATCTCAACACCAGCCTTTTACTTTGCCAAGACACACCACAGGTAGAGATTCCCTATGGTGGAGACCCTCTGATACCCTTAGGGTGAGGGATTGCTTAGTGGACCATGAGACAGGGGGTAACCATGCCAGTGCTGGTTCCTCCTTATATGGCCACTTGGGCAATATAGGCTTACCTGGTCAAGGTCAGCCTTATCTCCCTTCGTTTCGGGGGGGGTTGTGTAGGAAGGTGGATATCTGACTATGGTTACCCCCAAATTTTTGCCTAGTGTCTAGCTGGTTTTTCGACTTAGTTGGCCTGAGATCCTGCCATTCAGGCTCTCAGGCTATCTGCTCTCTCTGTAAAATGGACTCCATGTACCCTAGGTACATACCCAATTGGTTGGATCACCCTGTCAGCCCCTGTACCAGTGTACACTAGGTACCCAGGGCATTGGTGTATCCAAGGCCTGCCAGGGGCTGAAGCATGTATTATGCCACCCCAGGCTTGGCCTAACAATCTGACACAACTGGCTGATCACTCAGCTGGGGTAAGTTGGTGTAATCACCTCTTACTTAGGTGTAGTATACCTATACCTAAACTTAAATGGGACACCTGGTAACCTATAAGTCACTCCTATGGCAGGCCTTAACAATCCTGAAGGCAGAGTGCTTGGTTCCATGTGAGATGGTGCTCTGGCATGAGCTGAGCCTGTCTGCAGTGGTCGGAACAACTTCCTTCTACTGTTTCCAGATATCGTCATACCATATACTCTTAAGTGCATTATGAACCTCGCGGTTAAATGCTATCTTTGGTTTGGCTTTATCAAAACATGTCGAGTAAGGTGTCATACGAATTGGAATACTAACCCCTCGCCAATTCTGGCGACGGGGTTAGCATTCCACCCTTCTAGAGGGACACGACATGTACAGTACCTGAAACCCGGGTAAAATCAGACATAGCCTCAGCTCCACAAAATGGATGCTGCCACCACAGACACAAGTCTGCCCTCCTGCTGCTGGGAGTCCTTCCAGCTTGGGAGGTGTGGACAAAGGGTTTCCTGCCAGGGGAGGTGCGTGCACCACCCCAGACAGGATTTTGTGTATTGGTCAGGTAGGGCTTGAAAGAAACCAGACATGCCTGTGGCTCACAAGGAGCCTCGGTGCATATGCCAGTTCAAACCGGTCCTGGGGCACACCAGTCCCGGGCCTGGGGCGAGCTGGACAAAGGATTGGGGGTGTAACCACCCCCCTTCCTGGTCCCACCCATAGGGAGGGACCTAGCAGGTAGTCCGGCCCCTAGAATCCGAATAAAGGTAGGAGCTGTGTCCTAAGACTTCAGACATCCTGGAATCAACTTGAAACTAAGAAGAAGACGGGAACTTCGACATTCTGCTGCACAGAAGACTGAAGAAAATCTCCCCTGTGGTCAGGGAGTGACCACCTTGCTAACGCAAGCACCATCCAGCGAATCACCGTCTGCTTTGCCGCCGCCTCCCGCCGGAGCCCGAGCCCAGAGACTGACAAGACCTGGACCTCCAGACCTCTCACCGCCCGATCCACAGTCCCTGCAAAGAGGAGACCCGTGGAGGCACCGAGACACGTGGAGCCAGCCATCTTGAAACGACTACGACAAGCTGACCAGTGCAACAACCGAGGCTCCCTCCAAGTTGTGCTTTGGGTCCTGAGAAGCCCAACCCTCGAGCAGCATCTGCACCAAAGGTGAGCCCTCCAGCATCTCCACGATCTGCGTGGGGCCCTTCTGCATTTTGCCACTCGACGCGCCTAACCGGTTGCTGGCCCGCTGGCTAGTGGCCATCTTGGCGACGAAATCTACGACAAACACCGCTGGTCTGGTTGCTCCAGACTGGCCCTTGCTCCCCTCCAAAGGAGCAGTTCCTCTGACCTTGCTGGTCAGAACCATCAGCTTAAACTCCTTGCCTACAACAATTGCTTTTGCCAAGGCTTGTTTGCTTCGATCAAGTCGCCGACACCGCCGACAGCGAGAGCCTGCGTGGGACAGCTCGTGACTCGACTCCTGGACGTCGTCGACCTTCAGGGACCACGTGGCTGCGGAGACAAGCTACCCCTCATCACCTGTTTGCACCCGACATCGCCTGGTACCCATCTGGTGCCACGCTGGTCACTGGCTAGTGACTGTGAACACTGTCCCCTCTGCTTACAGGTCTTCAACATCTCCGATCCACTCTTGGATCCACTGCATCTCTTCCCGACCGACCGCCTGCAGCATCTTTGTCCCAGGCTCAACGGAACAGATAGAAGAAACCCGACGCACTTTGAGGCCTATGCACCCGCTTCCTGTGGGTGAGGTAAAGCTGGTACTCCGGTGCCCATGTGTAGTAATACATCTCTAGTGCCTGTGTTCCAAATCTTAAGTTCCTAGGTCATCCGGAAGATTCCTTTTGCAGTAACTTTGTACTTTTTACGCACCCATTGAAACCTATGGGAGCACGCGTGTGACTATTTGCTCTGCACACGCCACCCGTGGACCTCCTGGTCACTAACTGACGTTAGCTCCTTGTAGGCCCAGCGATTCTAGAGGCCCTAGGCCTTTTCCCTTTTCTGTTCGTGGTACTTATACCACTATTTTAGTATATGGTTCGAGTGGCCACCAGGGCCTATCCATATAAAGTGCAACTTCTGTGTATTCTGTGATAATCTTGTTTGACGATTTGTGCTCCTGTGCTCATAAAGAGACTAGGGGTTACTTTGAGAAATAAATACATATATATTTTGAATATATATCTGTGTGGTGTCCTTTCATTGGTATAAAAGGGGGTTACTATTGGTAAAACAGCCTGCTTAACACGCATCACGAGTTTAGCCTCAAAGACTGCTTAGCCTACGCTACCACTAGGGCAGCTAGTCCAAAAAGGTTGACTTACAACCACACCATAAGGGTTGCTTGGCATGGTACAAGGTGGTCACTAGAACTAGTGAACAGCATATACCAGGCCAACTTCTCACACTGACTGACTGACACTGACTGACTGACACTGACTGACTGACACTGACTGACTGACACTGACTGACTGACTGACACTGACTGACTGACACTGACTGACTGACACTGACACTGACTGACTGACTGACACTGACTGACTGACTGACACTGACTGACTGACACTGACTGACTGACACTGACTGACTGACACTGACTGACTGACACTGACTGACTGACACTGACTGACTGACACTGACTGACTGACACTGACTGACTGACACTGACTGACACTGACTGACTGACACTGACTGACTGACACTGACTGACTGACACTGACTGACTGACACTGACTGACTGACACTGACTGACTGACACTGACTGACTGACACTGACTGACTGACACTGACTGACTGACACTGACTGACTGACACTGACTGACTGACACTGACTGACTGACACTGACTGACACTGACTGACACTGACTGACTGACACTGACTGACACTGACTGACACTGACTGACACTGACACTGACTGACTGACACTGACACTGACTGACACTGACACTGACTGACTGACACTGACTGACTGACACTGACTGACTGACACTGACTGACTGACACTGACTGACTGACACTGACTGACTGACACTGACTGACACTGACTGACACTGACTGACACTGACTGACACTGACTGACACTGACTGACACTGACTGACACTGACTGACACTGACTGACACTGACTGACACTGACTGACTGACACTGACACTGACTGACTGACACTGACACTGACTGACACTGACTGACACTGACTGACTGACACTGACTGACACTGACTGACACTGACTGACACTGACTGACACTGACTGACACTGACTGACACTGACTGACACTGACTGACACTGACTGACACTGACTGACACTGACTGACACTGACTGACACTGACTGACTGACACTGACTGACTGACACTGACTGACTGACTGACACTGACTGACTGACACTGACTGACTGACTGACTGACACTGACTGACTGACACTGACTGACACTGACTGACTGACACTGACTGACTGACACTGACTGACTGACACTGACTGACTGACACTGACTGACACTGACTGACACTGACTGACACTGACTGACACTGACTGACTGACACTGACTGACACTGACTGACTGACACTGACTGACTGACACTGACTGACACTGACTGACACTGACTGACACTGACTGACACTGACTGACTGACACTGACTGACTGACACTGACCGACTGACACTGACCGACTGACACTGACCGACTGACACTGACCGACTGACACTGACCGACTGACACTGACCGACTGACACTGACCGACTGACACTGACCGACTGACACTGACCGACTGACACTGACTGACACTGACTGACTGACACTGACTGACTGACACTGACTGACTGACACTGACTGACTGACACTGACTGACTGACACTGACTGACACTGACTGACACTGACTGACACTGACTGACACTGACTGACTGACACTGACTGACACTGACTGACACTGACTGATTCTGACTGACTGACACTGACTGACACTGACTGACTGATTCTGACTGACTGACACTGACTGACACTGACTGACTGACACTGACTGACTGACACTGACTGACACTGACTGACACCGACTGACACTGACTGACACTGACTGACACTGACTGACTGACACTGACTGACACTGAGTGATTCTGACTGACTGACACTGACTGACACTGACTGACTGATTCTGACTGACTGATTCTGACTGACTGACACTGACTGACTGACACTGACTGACTGACACTGACTGACACTGACTGACACTGACTGACACTGACTGACACTGACTGACACTGACTGACACTGACTGACACTGACTGACACTGACTGACACTGACTGACACTGACTGACACTGACTGACTGACACTGACTGACACTGACTGACTGACACTGACTGACTGACTGACACTGACTGACTGACACTGACTGACTGACTGACACTGACTGACTGACACTGACTGACTGACACTGACTGACTGACACTGACTGACACTGACTGACACCGACTGACACTGACTGACACTGACTGACACTGACTGACTGACACTGACTGACTGACTGACTGACACTGACTGACTGACACTGACTGACACTGACTGACTGACACTGACTGACTGACACTGACTGACTGACACTGACTGACTGACACTGACTGACTGACACTGACTGACTGACACTGACTGACACTGACTGACACTGACTGACTGACACTGACTGACACTGACTGACACTGACTGACACTGACTGACTGACACTGACTGACTGACACTGACTGACTGACACTGACTGACTGACTGACTGACACTGACTGACTGACACTGACTGACTGACACTGACACTGACTGACACTGACTGACTGACTGACACTGACTGACTGACACTGACTGACTGACACTGACTGACTGACACTGACTGACTGACACTGACTGACTGACACTGACTGACTGACTGACACTGACTGACTGACACTGACTGACTGACTGACTGACACTGACTGACTGACACTGACTGACTGACACTGACTGACTGACACTGACTGACTGACACTGACTGACTGACACTGACTGACACTGACTGACACTGACTGACTGACACTGACTGACACTGACTGACACTGACTGACACTGACTGACTGACACTGACTGACTGACACTGACTGACTGACACTGACTGACTGACACTGACTGACTGACACTGACTGACTGACACTGACTGACTGACACTGACTGACTGACACTGACTGACTGACACTGACTGACTGACACTGACTGACACTGACTGACTGACACTGACTGACACTGACACTGACTGACACTGACACTGACTGACACTGACTGACTGACTGACACTGACTGACTGACTGACACTGACTGACTGACTGACACTGACTGACTGACTGACACTGACTGACTGACACTGACTGACACTGACTGACTGACACTGACTGACTGACACTGACTGACTGACACTGACTGACTGACACTGACTGACACTGACTGACTGACACTGACTGACACTGACTGACACTGACTGACTCTGACTGACTGACACTGACTGACTGACACTGACTGACTGACACTGACTGACACTGACTGACTGACACTGACTGACTGACACTGACTGACTGACACTGACTGACTGACACTGACTGACTGACACTGACTGACTGACACTGACTGACTGACACTGACTGACTGACACTGACTGACACTGACTGACACTGACTGACTGACACTGACTGACACTGACTGACACTGACTGACACTGACTGACTGACACTGACTGACTGACACTGACTGACTGACACTGACTGACTGACTGACTGACACTGACTGACTGACACTGACTGACTGACACTGACACTGACTGACACTGACTGACTGACTGACACTGACTGACTGACTGACACTGACTGACTGACACTGACTGACTGACACTGACTGACTGACACTGACTGACTGACACTGACTGACTGACACTGACTGACTGACACTGACTGACTGACTGACACTGACTGACTGACACTGACTGACTGACTGACTGACACTGACTGACTGACACTGACTGACTGACACTGACTGACTGACACTGACTGACTGACACTGACTGACTGACACTGACTGACTGACACTGACTGACTGACACTGACTGACTGACACTGACTGACACTGACTGACACTGACTGACTGACACTGACTGACTGACACTGACTGACTGACACTGACTGACTGACACTGACTGACACTGACTGACACTGACTGACTGACACTGACTGACTGACACTGACTGACTGACACTGACTGACTGACACTGACTGACTGACACTGACTGACTGACACTGACACTGACTGACTGACACTGACTGACACTGACACTGACTGACACTGACACTGACTGACACTGACTGACTGACTGACACTGACTGACTGACTGACACTGACTGACTGACTGACACTGACTGACTGACACTGACTGACACTGACTGACTGACACTGACTGACTGACACTGACTGACTGACACTGACTGACTGACACTGACTGACACTGACTGACTGACACTGACTGACACTGACTGACACTGACTGACACTGACTGACACTGACTGACACTGACTGACTGACACTGACTGACACTGACTGACTGACACTGACTGACACTGACTGACTGACACTGACTGACACTGACTGACTGACACTGACTGACACTGACTGACACTGACTGACTCTGACTGACTGACACTGACTGACTGACTGACTGACACTGACTGACACTGACTGACTGACACTGACTGACTGACACTGACTGACTGACACTGACTGACTGACACTGACTGACTGACACTGACACTGACTGACACTGACACTGACTGACTGACACTGACTGACACTGACTGACACTGACACTGACTGACACTGACTGACACTGACTGACACTGACTGACTGACACTGACAGACTGACACTGACTGACTGACACTGACTGACACTGACTGACTGACTGACACTGACTGACTGACTGACACTGACTGACTGACACTGACTGACTGACACTGACTGACACTGACTGACACTGACTGACACTGACTGACACTGACTGACACTGACTGACTGACACTGACTGACTGACACTGACTGACTGACACTGACTGACTGACACTGACTGACTGACACTGACTGACTGACTGACACTGACTGACTGACACTGACTGACTGACTGACACTGACTGACTGACACTGACTGACACTGACTGACTGACACTGACTGACTGACACTGACTGACTGACACTGACTGACTGACTGACTGACACTGACTGACTGACACTGACTGACTGACACTGACTGACTGACACTGACTGACTGACACTGACTGACACTGACTGACTGACACTGACTGACTGACACTGACTGACTGACACTGACTGACTGACACTGACTGACACTGACTGACACTGACTGACACTGACTGACACTGACTGACACTGACTGACTGACACTGACTGACACTGACTGACTGACACTGACTGACTGACACTGACTGACTGACACTGACTGACACTGACTGACACTGACTGACACTGACTGACTGACACTGACACTGACTGACTGACACTGACTGACACTGACTGACACTGACTGACACTGACTGACTGACACTGACTGACACTGACTGACTGACACTGACTGACACTGACTGACACTGACTGACTCTGACTGA
Source organism: Triturus cristatus (assembly GCF_964204655.1). Lineage (NCBI taxonomy): Eukaryota > Metazoa > Chordata > Amphibia > Caudata > Salamandridae > Triturus > Triturus cristatus. The sequence continues at coordinate 58,637 of NW_028188279.1, read as the reverse complement.
CTGACACTGACTGACTCTGACTGACTGACACTGACTGACTGACACTGACTGACTGACACTGACTGACTGACACTGACTGACTGACTGACACTGACTGACTGACACTGACTGACACTGACTGACTGACACTGACTGACTGACACTGACTGACTGACACTGACTGACTGACACTGACTGACTGACACTGACTGACTGACTGACACTGACTGACTGACACTGACTGACTGACTGACTGACACTGACTGACTGACACTGACTGACACTGACTGACTGACACTGACTGACTGACACTGACTGACTGACACTGACTGACTGACACTGACTGACACTGACTGACACTGACTGACACTGACTGACACTGACTGACTGACACTGACTGACACTGACTGACTGACACTGACTGACTGACACTGACTGACACTGACTGACACTGACTGACACTGACTGACACTGACTGACACTGACTGACACTGACTGACTGACACTGACTGACACTGACTGACACTGACTGACTGACACTGACTGACTGACACTGACTGACACTGACTGACTGACACTGACTGACACTGACTGACTGACACTGACTGACACTGACTGACTGACACTGACTGACACTGACTGACTGACACTGACTGACTGACACTGACTGACACTGACTGACACTGACTGACTGACACTGACTGACTGACACTGACTGACTGACACTGACTGACACTGACTGACTGACACTGACTGACTGACACTGACTGACTGACACTGACTGACTGACACTGACTGACTGACACTGACTGACACTGACTGACACTGACTGACACTGACTGACTGACACTGACTGACTGACACTGACTGACTGACACTGACTGACTGACACTGACTGACTGACACTGACTGACTGACACTGACTGACTGACACTGACTGACTGACACTGACTGACTGACACTGACTGACTGACACTGACTGACTGACACTGACTGACTGACACTGACTGACACTGACTGACACTGACACTGACTGACACTGACTGACACTGACTGACTGACACTGACTGACTGACACTGACACTGACACTGACTGACACTGACTGACTGACACTGACTGACTGACACTGACTGACTGACACTGACTGACTGACACTGACTGACACTGACTGACTGACTGACACTGACTGACTGACACTGACTGACACTGACTGACACTGACTGACACTGACTGACTGACACTGACTGACACTGACTGACTGACACTGACACTGACTGACACTGACTGACACTGACTGACTGACACTGACACTGACTGACACTGACTGACACTGACTGACTGACACTGACTGACTGACACTGACTGACTGACACTGACTGACTGACACTGACTGACTGACACTGACTGACTGACACTGACTGACACTGACTGACACTGACTGACACTGACTGACACTGACTGACACTGACTGACACTGACTGACACTGACTGACTGACACTGACTGACACTGACTGACACTGACTGACACTGACTGACACTGACTGACACTGACTGACACTGACTGACACTGACTGACACTGACTGACTGACACTGACTGACTGACACTGACTGACTGACACTGACTGACTGACACTGACTGACTGACACTGACTGACTGACACTGACTGACACTGACTGACACTGACTGACTGACACTGACTGACTGACACTGACTGACTGACACTGACTGACTGACACTGACTGACACTGACTGACACTGACACTGACTGACTGACACTGACACTGACTGACTGACACTGACTGACACTGACTGACTGACACTGACACTGACTGACTGACACTGACTGACTGACACTGACTGACTGACACTGACTGACTGACACTGACTGACTGACACTGACTGACACTGACTGACACTGACTGACACTGACTGACACTGACTGACACTGACTGACACTGACTGACACTGACTGACACTGACTGACACTGACTGACACTGACTGACACTGACTGACTGACACTGACTGACACTGACTGACACTGACTGACACTGACTGACACTGACTGACACTGACTGACTGACACTGACTGACTGACACTGACTGACTGACACTGACTGACTGACACTGACTGACTGACACTGACTGACACTGACTGACTGACACTGACTGACTGACACTGACTGACTGACACTGACTGACTGACACTGACTGACTGACACTGACTGACTGACACTGACTGACACTGACTGACTGACACTGACTGACACTGACTGACACTGACTGACACTGACTGACTGACACTGACTGACTGACACTGACTGACTGACACTGACTGACTGACACTGACTGACTGACACTGACTGACTGACACTGACTGACTGACACTGACACTGACTGACACTGACTGACTGACTGACACTGACTGACTGACACTGACTGACTGACACTGACTGACTGACACTGACTGACTGACACTGACTGACTGACTGACACTGACTGACTGACACTGACTGACTGACTGACTGACACTGACTGACTGACACTGACTGACACTGACTGACTGACACTGACTGACTGACACTGACTGACTGACACTGACTGACTGACACTGACTGACACTGACTGACTGACACTGACTGACTGACACTGACTGACACTGACTGACTGACACTGACTGACACTGACTGACACTGACTGACTGACACTGACTGACTGACACTGACTGACTGACACTGACTGACTGACACTGACTGACTGACACTGACTGACTGACACTGACACTGACTGACTGACACTGACTGACTGACACTGACTGACTGACACTGACTGACACTGACACTGACTGACACTGACACTGACTGACACTGACTGACACTGACTGACACTGACTGACTGACACTGACTGACTGACACTGACTGACTGACACTGACTGACTGACACTGACTGACTGACACTGACTGACACTGACTGACACTGACTGACTGACACTGACTGACACTGACTGACACTGACTGACACTGACTGACACTGACTGACACTGACTGACTGACACTGACTGACACTGACTGACTGACACTGACACTGACTGACTGACACTGACTGACTGACACTGACTGACACTGACTGACTGACACTGACACTGACTGACTGACACTGACTGACTGACACTGACTGACTGACACTGACTGACTGACACTGACTGACTGACTGACACTGACTGACTGACACTGACTGACTGACACTGACAGACTGACACTGACTGACTGACACTGACTGACTGACTGACTGACACTGACTGACTGACACTGACTGACTGACACTGACACTGACTGACACTGACTGACTGACTGACACTGACTGACTGACTGACACTGACTGACTGACACTGACTGACTGACACTGACTGACTGACACTGACTGACTGACACTGACTGACTGACACTGACTGACTGACACTGACTGACTGACTGACACTGACTGACTGACACTGACTGACTGACTGACTGACACTGACTGACTGACACTGACTGACTGACACTGACTGACTGACACTGACTGACTGACACTGACTGACTGACACTGACTGACTGACACTGACTGACTGACACTGACTGACTGACACTGACTGACACTGACTGACACTGACTGACTGACACTGACTGACTGACACTGACTGACTGACACTGACTGACTGACACTGACTGACACTGACTGACACTGACTGACTGACACTGACTGACTGACACTGACTGACTGACACTGACTGACTGACACTGACTGACTGACACTGACTGACTGACACTGACACTGACTGACTGACACTGACTGACACTGACACTGACTGACACTGACACTGACTGACACTGACTGACTGACTGACACTGACTGACTGACTGACACTGACTGACTGACACTGACTGACTGACACTGACTGACTGACACTGACTGACTGACACTGACTGACTGACACTGACTGACTGACACTGACTGACTGACACTGACTGACTGACACTGACTGACTGACACTGACTGACACTGACTGACACTGACTGACTGACACTGACTGACTGACACTGACTGACTGACACTGACTGACTGACACTGACTGACACTGACTGACACTGACTGACTGACACTGACTGACTGACACTGACTGACTGACACTGACTGACTGACACTGACTGACTGACACTGACTGACTGACACTGACACTGACTGACTGACACTGACTGACACTGACACTGACTGACACTGACACTGACTGACACTGACTGACTGACTGACACTGACTGACTGACTGACACTGACTGACTGACACTGACTGACTGACACTGACTGACTGACACTGACTGACTGACACTGACTGACTGACACTGACTGACACTGACTGACACTGACTGACTGACACTGACTGACTGACTGACACTGACACTGACTGACTGACACTGACACTGACTGACTGACACTGACCGACTGACACTGACCGACTGACACTGACTGACTGACACTGACTGACTGACACTGACTGACTGACACTGACTGACTGACACTGACTGACTGACACTGACTGACACTGACTGACTGACACTGACTGACACTGACTGACACTGACTGACACTGACTGACTGACACTGACTGACTGACACTGACTGACTGACACTGACTGACTGACACTGACTGACTGACACTGACTGACTGACACTGACTGACTGACACTGACACTGACTGACACTGACACTGACACTGACTGACACTGACTGACACTGACTGACACTGACTGACACTGACTGACACTGACTGACTGACACTGACTGACTGACACTGACTGACTGACACTGACTGACTGACACTGACTGACACTGACTGACTGACACTGACTGACACTGACTGACACTGACTGACACTGACTGACTGACACTGACTGACACTGACTGACACTGACTGACACTGACTGACACTGACTGACACTGACTGACTGACACTGACTGACACTGACTGACTGACACTGACTGACACTGACTGACTGACACTGACTGACTGACACTGACTGACTGACACTGACTGACTGACACTGACTGACTGACACTGACTGACTGACACTGACTGACACTGACTGACTGACACTGACTGACACTGACTGACACTGACTGACACTGACTGACTGACACTGACTGACTGACACTGACTGACTGACACTGACTGACTGACACTGACTGACTGACACTGACTGACTGACACTGACTGACTGACACTGACACTGACTGACTGACACTGACTGACACTGACCGACTGACACTGACCGACTGACACTGACCGACTGACACTGACTGACACTGACTGACACTGACTGACACTGACTGACACTGACTGACTGACACTGACTGACACTGACTGACACTGACTGACACTGACTGACACTGACTGACACTGACTGACACTGACTGACACTGACCGACTGACTTACTGACACTGACTGACTGACTGACTGACACTGACTGACTGACTGACTGACACTGACTGACCGACTGACACTGACTGACCGACTGACACTGACCGACTGACACTGACCGACTGACACTGACCGACTGACACTGACCGACTGACACTGACCGACTGACACTGACTGACTGACACTGACTGACTGACACTGACTGACTGACACTGACTGACTGACACTGACTGACTGACACTGACTGACTGACTGACACTGACTGACTGACACTGACTGACACTGACTGACTGACACTGACTGACTGACACTGACTGACTGACACTGACTGACTGACTGACACTGACTGACTGACTGACTGACTGACTGACTGACACTGACTGACACTGACTGACACTGACTGACACTGACTGACTGACACTGACTGACTGACACTGACTGACTGACACTGACTGACTGACACTGACTGACTGACACTGACTGACTGACACTGACTGACTGACACTGACTGACTGACTGACACTGACTGACTGACACTGACTGACTGACACTGACTGACTGACTGACACTGACTGACTGACACTGACTGACTGACTGACACTGACTGACTGACACTGACTGACTGACACTGACTGACTGACACTGACTGACTGACACTGACTGACTGACACTGACTGACTGACTGACACTGACTGACTGACTGACACTGACTGACTGACACTGACTGACTGACACTGACTGACTGACACTGACTGACTGACACTGACTGACTGACACTGACTGACTGACACTGACTGACTGACACTGACTGACTGACACTGACTGACTGACTGACACTGACTGACTGACACTGACTGACTGACACTGACACTGACTGACTGACTGACACTGACTGACTGACTGACACTGACTGACTGACACTGACTGACTGACACTGACTGACTGACACTGACTGACTGACACTGACTGACTGACACTGACTGACTGACACTGACTGACTGACACTGACTGACTGACACTGACTGACACTGACTGACTGACACTGACTGACTGACACTGACTGACACTGACTGACTGACACTGACTGACACTGACTGACTGACACTGACTGACTGACACTGACTGACTGACACTGACTGACTGACACTGACTGACTGACACTGACTGACTGACACTGACTGACTGACACTGACTGACACTGACTGACACTGACTGACTGACACTGACTGACACTGACTGACACTGACACTGACTGACTGACACTGACTGACACTGACTGACACTGACTGACTGACACTGACTGACACTGACTGACACTGACACTGACTGACTGACACTGACACTGACTGACACTGACTGACACTGACTGACACTGACTGACACTGACTGACACTGACTGACACTGACTGACACTGACACTGACTGACTGACACTGACACTGACTGACACTGACTGACACTGACTGACACTGACTGACACTGACCGACTGACACTGACTGACTGACACTGACTGACTGACACTGACTGACTGACACTGACTGACTGACACTGACTGACTGACACTGACCGACTGACACTGACCGACTGACACTGACCGACTGACACTGACCGACTGACACTGACCGACTGACACTGACCGACTGACACTGACCGACTGACACTGACCGACTGACACTGACCGACTGACACTGACCGACTGACACTGACCGACTGACACTGACCGACTGACACTGACTGACACTGACTGACTGACACTGACTGACTGACACTGACTGACTGACACTGACTGACTGACACTGACTGACTGACTGACACTGACTGACTGACACTGACTGACACTGACTGACACTGACTGACACTGACTGACACTGACTGACACTGACTGACACTGACTGACTGACACTGACTGACACTGACTGATTCTGACTGACTGACACTGACTGACACTGACTGACTGATTCTGACTGACTGACACTGACTGACACTGACTGACTGACACTGACTGACTGACACTGACTGACACTGACTGACACCGACTGACACTGACTGACACTGACTGACACTGACTGACTGACACTGACTGACACTGAGTGATTCTGACTGACTGACACTGACTGACACTGACTGACACTGACTGACTGACACTGACTGACACTGAGTGACTCTGACTGACTGACACTGACTGACACTGACTGACTGATTCTGACTGACTGACACTGACTGACTGACACTGACTGACTGACACTGACTGACACTGACTGACACTGACTGACACTGACTGACACTGACTGACACTGACTGACACTGACTGTGAGAAGTTGGCCTGGTATATGCTGTTCACTAGTTCTAGTGACCACCTTGTACCATGCCAAGCAACCCTTATGGTGTGGTTGTAAGTCAACCTTTTCGGACTAGCTGCCCTAGTGGTAGCGTAGGCTAAGCAGTCTTTGAGGCTAAACTCGTGAAGCGTGTTAAGCAAGCTGTTTTACCAATAGTAACCCCCTTTTATACCAATGAAAGGACACCACACAGATATATATTCAAAATATATATGTATTTATTTCTCAAAGTAACCCCTAGTCTCTTTATGAGCACAGGAGCACAAATCGTCAAACAAGATTATCACAGAATACACAGAAGTTGCACTTTATATGGATAGGCCCTGGTGGCCACTCGAACCATATACTAAAATAGTGGTATAAGTACCACGAACAGAAAAGGGAAAAGGCCTAGGGCCTCTAGAATCGCTGGGCCTACAAGGAGCTAACGTCAGTTAGTGACCAGGAGGTCCACGGGTGGCGTGTGCAGAGCAAATAGTCACACGCGTGCTCCCATAGGTTTCAATGGGTGCGTAAAAAGTACAAAGTTACTGCAAAAGGAATCTTCCGGATGACCTAGGAACTTAAGATTTGGAACACAGGCACTAGAGATGTATTACTACACATGGGCACCGGAGTACCAGCTTTACCTCACCCACAGGAAGCGGGTGCATAGGCCTCAAAGTGCGTCGGGTTTCTTCTATCTGTTCCGTTGAGCCTGGGACAAAGATGCTGCAGGCGGTCGGTCGGGAAGGGATGCAGTGGATCCAAGAGTGGATCGGAGATGTTGAAGACCTGTAAGCAGAGGGGACAGTGTTCACAGTCACTAGCCAGTGACCAGCGTGGCACCAGGTGGGTACCAGGCGATGTCGGGTGCAAACAGGTGATGAGGGGTAGCTTGTCTCCGCAGCCACGTGGTCCCTGAAGGTCGACGACGTCCAGGAGTCGGCTCACGAGCTGTCCCACGAAGGCTCTCGCTGTCGGCGGTGTCGGCGACTTGATCGAAGCAAACAAGCCTTGGCAAAAGCAATTGCAGGAGGATTCGGAAATCAGCTGTTGGTTCTGACCAGCAAGGTCAGAGGGATTGCTCCTTTGGAGGGGAGCAAGGGCCAGTCTGGAGCAACCAGACCAGCGGTGTTTGTCGTAGATTTCGTCGCCAAGATGGCCACTAGCCAGCGGGCCAGCAACCGGTTAGGCGCGTCGAGTGGCAAAATGCAGAAGGGCCCCACGCAGATCGTGGAGATACTGGAGGGCTCACCTTTGGTGCAGATGCTGCTCGAGGGTTGGGCTTCTCAGGACCCAAAGCACAACTTGGAGGGAGCCTCGGTTGTTGCACTGGTCAGCTTGTCGTAGTCGTTCCAAGATGGCTGGCTCCACGTGTCTCGGTGCCTCCACGGGTCTCCTCTTTGCAGGGACTGTGGATCGGGCGGTGAGAGGTCTGGAGGTCCAGGTCTTGTCAGTCTCTGGGCTCGGGCTCCGGCGGGAGGCGGCGGCAAAGCAGACGGTGATTCGCTGGATGGTGCTTGCGTTAGCAAGGTGGTCACTCCCTGACCACAGGGGAGATTTTCTTCAGTCTTCTGTGCAGCAGAATGTCGAAGTTCCCGTCTTCTTCTTAGTTTCAAGTTGATTCCAGGATGTCTGAAGTCTTAGGACACAGCTCCTACCTTTATTCGGATTCTAGGGGCCGGACTACCTGCTAGGTCCCTCCCTAAGGGTGGGACCAGGAAGGGGGGTGGTTACACCCCCAATCCTTTGTCCAGCTCGCCCCAGGCCCGGGACTGGTGTGCCCCAGGACCGGTTTGAACTGGCATATGCACCGAGGCTCCTTGTGAGCCACAGGCATGTCTGGTTTCTTTCAAGCCCTACCTGACCAATACACAAAATCCTGTCTGGGGTGGTGCACGCACCTCCCCTGGCAGGAAACCCTTTGTCCACACCTCCCAAGCTGGAAGGACTCCCAGCAGCAGGAGGGCAGACTTGTGTCTGTGGTGGCAGCATCCATTTTGTGGAGCTGAGGCTATGTCTGATTTTACCCGGGTTTCAGGTACTGTACATGTCGTGTCCCTCTAGAAGGGTGGAATGCTAACCCCGTCGCCAGAATTGGCGAGGGGTTAGTATTCCAATTCGTATGACACCTTACTCGACATGTTTTGATAAAGCCAAACCAAAGTTAGCATTTAACCGCGAGGTTCATAATGCACTTAAGAGTATATGGTATGACGATATCTGGAAACAGTAGAAGGAAGTTGTTCCGACCACTGCAGACAGGCTCAGCTCATGCCAGAGCACCATCTCACATGGAACCAAGCACTCTGCCTTCAGGATTGTTAAGGCCTGCCATAGGAGTGACTTATAGGTTACCAGGTGTCCCATTTAAGGTTAGGTATAGGTATACTACACCTAAGTAAGAGGTGATTACACCAACTTACCCCAGCTGAGTGATCAGCCAGTTGTGTCAAATTGTTAGGCCAAGCCTGGGGTGGCATAATACATGCTGCAGCCCTTGGCAGGCCTTGGGTACACCAATGCCCTGGGTACCTAGTGTACACTGGTACAGGGGCTGACAGGGTGATCCAACCAATTGGGTATGTACCTAGGGTACATGGAGTCCATTTTACAGAGAGAGCAGATAGCCTGAGAGCCTGAATGGCAGGATCTCAGGCCAACTAAGTCGAAAAACCAGCTAGACACTAGGCAAAAATTTGGGGGTAACCATAGTCAGATATCCACCTTCCTACACAACCCCCCCCCCAAACGAAGGGAGATAAGGCTGACCTTGACCAGGTAAGCCTATATTGCCCAAGTGGCCATATAAGGAGGAACCAGCACTGGCATGGTTACCCCCTGTCTCATGGTCCACTAAGCAATCCCTCACCCTAAGGGTATCAGAGGGTCTCCACCATAGGGAATCTCTACCTGTGGTGTGTCTTGGCAAAGTAAAAGGCTGGTGTTGAGATGGAGTACTGAAGTGAGTGTCCTCAAAGTGAGGCCTCAGCTTCCTCCAATCATCCTCCACCATGGATGCCTTTCTTTCTTTAACTGAGTTGCACTGTGCTCTCAGGGTCAGCCTCTGGCTACCTAAAGCTGGAGGCTGGGTCCCTTTTGTGGGCTTACTGGAGGGACAGGTCAGGTTTGGGGCCCTAAGGTCCCATGTTTGCCTGTGCCCAACAGAATCCCCCTGGGGGAGGTCCCTAACTACCTGTAAAGGAGATCCCTCAGGAATGTTTTTACCCATCACCTGACTAGGGCTACTAGCCAGGCAATCCTCATTCTTTTGATGGGGGGGTTCTTGTGGACAGGGGCCCTCTGGGGGTCCACTGGCCTCCCTGACCTCTGCAGCCCTGGGCTGACTGAGGCAGGGTAGAGAGAGGCAGGCTACCTGCACCAGACTGGATCCCACCTTGGAAGGGGCCACTGACATCAGAGGCTCTGCCAGGCCAGGCCTGGCTACCTCTGGGGCAGTTCCTTCACAAGGGGTGAGGTCAGATCCCTGAGGAGGCTGACCTTTTCCTAATGTCTGGGGAGAGGGAGACTTTTCTTCCTCCCCACTACTCTCAGTTTGTGTGGAGTGATCCATTGTTTCAGGCTTCACTACACCTATGTCAGTCTGAGTATAGGCTGAGACCATTACAGCCTTGCCAACCTTTTCAGGGGGGCACTCAGTTTGTGTTTGAGCTGTGACTGTCACAGCTCTGCCAGTCCCTACAGGGAAGTCTGTCTGTGCCTGGGCTGTGGCTACCACTGCCCTTCCAACCTTTTCAGGGAGGAAATCTATTTGGACAGGGGTTGTGAATGGCACAACCCCCCTACCCTTTTGTGAAAGGCCTACCATTTTAGAATGGGTGTCTTGTTCAACTCCAGCCCAAGCTGAGAGTTCTAAGTCATTCCCCAGTAAGCAGTCTACAGGCAAGGTTGGGGACACTGCTACCCTTTTAGGGCCAGTGACCCCTCCCCAGCTGAGACATACCTCTGCCATGGGATGACTGTTCTGTTTGCCATCAATGTTAGTCACCTGGTAGGAGAAACCGGGCAAAAGCTGCTCAGAGGGAACTAGCCAATGGGCCACCATTGTGATGCTAGCCCCAGTGTCTCTGTAGGCCTCAGCTTTTGTACCATTGATGTAGGGCTCCTGTCTGTACCTACCCAAAGTGTTGGGACAGGCAGTGAAGTTGGCAAACCCCATGCCACCATCACAGACAAGAGTGGTTGCTGTAGGGGAATTGGCTAAGCCAGGGTCCCCCTGTGTTCCCCAAGTAAACCCACCCAGATTTCTGGGGGCACTCCCACCACCTGGGGGATTACTGCTGACAGTAATAGGTGGTGTGACAGGAGTAATTGGAGGAACAGTTTTGTTTTTAGCCCTTGGGCAACCGCTGTCAGTTTTCCAATGCCCAGGAGTTTTACACTCATGGCAGTAGGGCTTTTTAGCTGTGGTAGAGGAGGGAGCTTGGGACCCACCACCCTGTGTGGAGTTTTGGGGCCCTGAGGAAGGTTTCTCTTTTTCTTTATCCCCACCCTTCTCTTGAGGCTTGGTGGTATCTTTCTTTTGGTCACCACCCTGGTTTTTAGGCCTGATCCTGGTCCTGACCCATTTATCTGCCCTCTTTCCCAATTCTTGGGGAGAGGTCAAATCTGAGTCTACCAGGTGTTGATGGAGAAGCTGGTTTTGACAATTACTTAAAATCTGCTCTCTCATCATCAAATTGTACAATCCTGTATAATCAGACACCTTACTTCCCAGCAACCAACCCTCCAAAGCCTTAGTGGCACATTCCACATATTCAGACCAGTCCTGAGTCTGTGTCTTCTGGGTGTCTCTGAACATTAACCTGTACTGTTCAGTGGTTAAGCCTAACCCATCAACTAGGACACTCTTCAGGACTCTGTAATTTCTGACATCCTCTTCTCTAACAGTGAGGAGTCTATCTCTGCCTCTCCCCTCAAAGGAGAGCCATAAGATTGCTGCCCACTGGTCTTCAGGAACCTGCTGCACTTTGCAGGCTCTCTCAAGAGCAGTCATCCATTTGTGGATGTCATCCCCACTTTTGTAGGGGGGCACAATCTTGGACAGGTTCCTATTGTCAAAGACCCTATCTTTGTCCCTAGGGACATTGCTGCCACCAGTGGGTATAGACCCACTCTCTCTATGCTGCCTAGCCTTGCTCAGTTTTTCTTCCATCAGGGCTACTTCTAGCTCCTGCTTCCTGATCCTCAGCTGGGCTTCCTGCATTCTGGCCTCATGTTCCCTCCTCTGAGGGGTGGTCAGTCTCCTTCTGGAGTGACCTTGAGAGCCTCTAGAGCCATGGGAAGCATTGGAGTCACCTGAGCGATTCCTTTGCCTTCCAAGCCCTGTGTTAAGTCCACTGGGGAGATCCAATGGGGTGAACCCACTGTCAGTCCCCAATAGCCTTAGTTTAGCTGGGCCAAGTATAACACTTGGCACTGGGCTAGTTCTCCCTTCATCCCCACTCACATCTGTATCCCCATCACTTTCTTCCTCTGTGGTAGGCATCCCATCTAAGGGGTGACTATTGAAAGGGGGTACCTCTGTGGCATCTTCAGAAGGGGGGCCTCCTGTTCCTGACCCTAAGGGGGCTAACTGGGAAGCTTTCCTGAGTTCTCTCTGATTCTCATCATTTTGTAAGAGTTCTCTGAGCTCAGCAGAGGTAGGGTTCTTGGGCTGTTTAAGGCCTCTAAGAGTTGCCAAATGCCTGAGCTCATTCTGGTTAAGGGTAGCAAAGCTGGATGTTGCCCTCTGGGGGTCACTCTCAACAGAGATGGGTACAGTGGACCCCTCTGCCCCGGCCATTGCTCTTAAGTGTGGGTGGATGTGTTGCAATCTACCTACACTTGGGTTTACCTACTAAACCTATCTAGTAGTTGTAGTCAGGGTGTGCTACTCCCTTTGCTCTACAACAACTAAGTTCAGTAGAACTTATGTATATCTAATCTTGTTTTATATGTACCTACAGGTACCTATGTGATCTTTCAATTGGTAACCAAGAGATTACAATGGTAAAACACAGCAAGCTCAAATCCAACCGCTGCTCACCAATGTGAGAAGTTGGCCTGGTATATGCTGTTCACTAGTTCTAGTGACCACCTTGTACCATGCCAAGCAACCCTTATGGTGTGGTTGTAAGTCAACCTTTTCGGACTAGCTGCCCTAGTGGTAGCGTAGGCTAAGCAGTCTTTGAGGCTAAACTCGTGAAGCGTGTTAAGCAAGCTGTTTTACCAATAGTAACCCCCTTTTATACCAATGAAAGGACACCACACAGATATATATTCAAAATATATATGTATTTATTTCTCAAAGTAACCCCTAGTCTCTTTATGAGCACAGGAGCACAAATCGTCAAACAAGATTATCACAGAATACACAGAAGTTGCACTTTATATGGATAGGCCCTGGTGGCCACTCGAACCATATACTAAAATAGTGGTATAAGTACCACGAACAGAAAAGGGAAAAGGCCTAGGGCCTCTAGAATCGCTGGGCCTACAAGGAGCTAACGTCAGTTAGTGACCAGGAGGTCCACGGGTGGCGTGTGCAGAGCAAATAGTCACACGCGTGCTCCCATAGGTTTCAATGGGTGCGTAAAAAGTACAAAGTTACTGCAAAAGGAATCTTCCGGATGACCTAGGAACTTAAGATTTGGAACACAGGCACTAGAGATGTATTACTACACATGGGCACCGGAGTACCAGCTTTACCTCACCCACAGGAAGCGGGTGCATAGGCCTCAAAGTGCGTCGGGTTTCTTCTATCTGTTCCGTTGAGCCTGGGACAAAGATGCTGCAGGCGGTCGGTCGGGAAGGGATGCAGTGGATCCAAGAGTGGATCGGAGATGTTGAAGACCTGTAAGCAGAGGGGACAGTGTTCACAGTCACTAGCCAGTGACCAGCGTGGCACCAGGTGGGTACCAGGCGATGTCGGGTGCAAACAGGTGATGAGGGGTAGCTTGTCTCCGCAGCCACGTGGTCCCTGAAGGTCGACGACGTCCAGGAGTCGGCTCACGAGCTGTCCCACGAAGGCTCTCGCTGTCGGCGGTGTCGGCGACTTGATCGAAGCAAACAAGCCTTGGCAAAAGCAATTGCAGGAGGATTCGGAAATCAGCTGTTGGTTCTGACCAGCAAGGTCAGAGGGATTGCTCCTTTGGAGGGGAGCAAGGGCCAGTCTGGAGCAACCAGACCAGCGGTGTTTGTCGTAGATTTCGTCGCCAAGATGGCCACTAGCCAGCGGGCCAGCAACCGGTTAGGCGCGTCGAGTGGCAAAATGCAGAAGGGCCCCACGCAGATCGTGGAGATACTGGAGGGCTCACCTTTGGTGCAGATGCTGCTCGAGGGTTGGGCTTCTCAGGACCCAAAGCACAACTTGGAGGGAGCCTCGGTTGTTGCACTGGTCAGCTTGTCGTAGTCGTTCCAAGATGGCTGGCTCCACGTGTCTCGGTGCCTCCACGGGTCTCCTCTTTGCAGGGACTGTGGATCGGGCGGTGAGAGGTCTGGAGGTCCAGGTCTTGTCAGTCTCTGGGCTCGGGCTCCGGCGGGAGGCGGCGGCAAAGCAGACGGTGATTCGCTGGATGGTGCTTGCGTTAGCAAGGTGGTCACTCCCTGACCACAGGGGAGATTTTCTTCAGTCTTCTGTGCAGCAGAATGTCGAAGTTCCCGTCTTCTTCTTAGTTTCAAGTTGATTCCAGGATGTCTGAAGTCTTAGGACACAGCTCCTACCTTTATTCGGATTCTAGGGGCCGGACTACCTGCTAGGTCCCTCCCTAAGGGTGGGACCAGGAAGGGGGGTGGTTACACCCCCAATCCTTTGTCCAGCTCGCCCCAGGCCCGGGACTGGTGTGCCCCAGGACCGGTTTGAACTGGCATATGCACCGAGGCTCCTTGTGAGCCACAGGCATGTCTGGTTTCTTTCAAGCCCTACCTGACCAATACACAAAATCCTGTCTGGGGTGGTGCACGCACCTCCCCTGGCAGGAAACCCTTTGTCCACACCTCCCAAGCTGGAAGGACTCCCAGCAGCAGGAGGGCAGACTTGTGTCTGTGGTGGCAGCATCCATTCTGTGGAGCTGAGGCTATGTCTGATTTTACCCGGGTTTCAGGTACTGTACATGTCGTGTCCCTCTAGAAGGGTGGAATGCTAACCCCGTCGCCAGAATTGGCGAGGGGTTAGTATTCCAATTCGTATGACACCTTACTCGACATGTTTTGATAAAGCCAAACCAAAGTTAGCATTTAACCGCGAGGTTCATAATGCACTTAAGAGTATATGGTATGACGATATCTGGAAACAGTAGAAGGAAGTTGTTCCGACCACTGCAGACAGGCTCAGCTCATGCCAGAGCACCATCTCACATGGAACCAAGCACTCTGCCTTCAGGATTGTTAAGGCCTGCCATAGGAGTGACTTATAGGTTACCAGGTGTCCCATTTAAGGTTAGGTATAGGTATACTACACCTAAGTAAGAGGTGATTACACCAACTTACCCCAGCTGAGTGATCAGCCAGTTGTGTCAAATTGTTAGGCCAAGCCTGGGGTGGCATAATACATGCTGCAGCCCTTGGCAGGCCTTGGGTACACCAATGCCCTGGGTACCTAGTGTACACTGGTACAGGGGCTGACAGGGTGATCCAACCAATTGGGTATGTACCTAGGGTACATGGAGTCCATTTTACAGAGAGAGCAGATAGCCTGAGAGCCTGAATGGCAGGATCTCAGGCCAACTAAGTCGAAAAACCAGCTAGACACTAGGCAAAAATTTGGGGGTAACCATAGTCAGATATCCACCTTCCTACACTGACTGACTGACACTGACTGACACTGACTGACACTGACTGACACTGACTGACTGACACTGACTGACTGACACTGACTGACTGACACTGACTGACTGACACTGACTGACACTGACTGACTGACACTGACTGACACTGACTGACACTGACACTGACTGACTGACACTGACACTGACTGACTGACACTGACTGACTGACACTGACTGACTGACACTGACTGACTGACACCGACTGACTGACACTGACACTGACTGACTGACACTGACTGACTGACACTGACTGACTGACACTGACTGACTGACACTGACTGACACTGACTGACACTGACTGACACTGACTGACACTGACTGACTGACACTGACTGACTGACACTGACTGACTGACACTGACTGACTGACACTGACTGACTGACTGACACTGACTGACTGACACTGACTGACTGACTGACTGACACTGACTGACTGACACTGACTGACACTGACTGACTGACACTGACTGACTGACACTGACTGACTGACACTGACTGACTGACACTGACTGACTGACACTGACTGACTGACACTGACTGACACTGACTGACACTGACTGACTGACACTGACTGACACTGACTGACACTGACTGACTGACACTGACTGACACTGACTGACTGACACTGACTGACTGACACTGACTGACTGACACTGACTGACTGACACTGACTGACTGACACTGACTGACTGACACTGACTGACTGACACTGACTGACTGACACTGACACTGACTGACACTGACTGACTGACTGACACTGACTGACTGACACTGACTGACTGACACTGACTGACTGACACTGACTGACTGACACTGACTGACTGACACTGACTGACTGACTGACACTGACTGACTGACACTGACTGACTGACTGACTGACACTGACTGACTGACACTGACTGACTGACACTGACTGACTGACACTGACTGACTGACACTGACTGACTGACACTGACTGACTGACACTGACTGACTGACACTGACTGACTGACACTGACTGACTGACACTGACTGACTGACACTGACTGACTGACACTGACTGACACTGACTGACTGACACTGACTGACACTGACTGACACTGACTGACTGACACTGACTGACACTGACTGACTGACACTGACTGACTGACACTGACTGACTGACACTGACTGACTGACACTGACTGACTGACACTGACTGACTGACACTGACTGACTGACACTGACTGACTGACACTGACTGACTGACACTGACTGACTGACACTGACTGACTGACACTGACTGACTGACACTGACTGACTGACACTGACACTGACTGACTGACACTGACTGACACTGACACTGACTGACACTGACACTGACTGACACTGACTGACTGACACTGACTGACTGACACTGACTGACTGACTGACACTGACTGACTGACACTGACTGACTGACTGACTGACACTGACTGACTGACACTGACTGACTGACACTGACTGACTGACACTGACTGACTGACACTGACTGACTGACACTGACTGACTGACACTGACTGACTGACACTGACTGACACTGACTGACTGACACTGACTGACACTGACTGACACTGACTGACACTGACTGACTGACACTGACTGACTGACACTGACTGACTGACACTGACTGACTGACACTGACTGACTGACACTGACTGACTGACACTGACTGACTGACACTGACACTGACTGACTGACACTGACTGACACTGACACTGACTGACACTGACACTGACTGACACTGACTGACTGACTGACACTGACTGACTGACTGACACTGACTGACTGACTGACACTGACTGACTGACACTGACTGACACTGACTGACTGACACTGACTGACTGACACTGACTGACTGACACTGACTGACTGACACTGACTGACACTGACTGACTGACACTGACTGACACTGACTGACACTGACTGACACTGACTGACACTGACTGACACTGACTGACTGACACTGACTGACACTGACTGACTGACACTGACTGACACTGACTGACTGACACTGACTGACACTGACTGACACTGACTGACTCTGACTGACTGACACTGACTGACTGACACTGACTGACTGTAGGAAGGTGGATATCTGACTATGGTTACCCCCAAATTTTTGCCTAGTGTCTAGCTGGTTTTTCGACTTAGTTGGCCTGAGATCCTGCCATTCAGGCTCTCAGGCTATCTGTTCTCTCTTTAAAATGGACTCCATGTACCCTAGGTACATACCCAATTGGTTGGATCACCCTGTCAGCCCCTGTACCAGTGTACACTAGGTACCCAGGGCATTGGTGTACCCAAGGCCTGCCAAGGGCTGCAGCATGTATTATGCCACCCCAGGCTTGGCCTAACAATTTGACACAACTGGCTGATCACTCAGCTGGGGTAAGTTGGTGTAATCACCTCTTACTTAGGTGTAGTATACCTATACCTAACCTTAAATGGGACACCTGGTAACCTATAAGTCACTCCTATGGCAGGCCTTAACAATCCTGAAGGCAGAGTGCTTGGTTCCATGTGAGATGGTGCTCTGGCATGAGCTGAGCCTGTCTGCAGTGGTCGGAACAACTTCCTTCTACTGTTTCCAGATATCGTCATACCATATACTCTTAAGTGCATTATGAACCTCGCGGTTAAATGCTATCTTTGGTTTGGCTTTATCAAAACATGTCGAGTAAGGTGTCATACGAATTGGAATACTAACCCCTCGCCAATTCTGGCGACGGGGTTAGCATTCCACCCTTCTAGAGGGACACGACATGTACAGTACCTGAAACCCGGGTAAAATCAGACATAGCCTCAGCTCCACAAAATGGATGCTGCCACCACAGACACAAGTCTGCCCTCCTGCTGCTGGGAGTCCTTCCAGCTTGGGAGGTGTGGACAAAGGGTTTCCTGCCAGGGGAGGTGCGTGCACCACCCCAGACAGGATTTTGTGTATTGGTCAGGTAGGGCTTGAAAGAAACCAGACATGCCTGTGGCTCACAAGGAGCCTCGGTGCATATGCCAGTTCAAACCGGTCCTGGGGCACACCAGTCCCGGGCCTGGGGCGAGCTGGACAAAGGATTGGGGGTGTAACCACCCCCCTTCCTGGTCCCACCCATAGGGAGGGACCTAGCAGGTAGTCCGGCCCCTAGAATCCGCTTAAAGGTAGGAGCTGTGTTGTGAGAAGTTGGCCTGGTATATGATGCTCACTAGTTAAAGTGATCACCTTGTACCATGCCAAGCAACCCTTATGGTGTGGTTGTAAGTCAACCTTTTCGGACTAGCTGCCCTAGTGGTAGCGTAGGCTAAGCAGTCTTTGAGGCTAAACTCGTGAAGCGTGTTAAGCCAGCTGTTTTACCAAATGCAACCCCCTTTTATACCAATGAAAGGACACCACACAGATATATATTCAAAATATATATGTATTTATTTATCAAAGTAACCCCTAGTCTCTTTATGAGCACAGGAGCACAAATCGTCAAACAAGATTATCACAGAATACACAGAAGTTGCACTTTATATGGATAGGCCCTGGTGGCCACTCAAACCATATACTAAAATAGTGGTATAAGTACCACGAACAGAAAAGGGAAAAGGCCTAAGGCCTCTAGAATCGCTGGGCCTACAAGGAGCTAACGTCAGTTAGTGTCCAGGAGGTCCACGGGTGGCGTGTGCAGAGCAAATAGTCACACGCGTGCTCCCATAGGTTTCAATGGGTGCGTAAAAAGTACAAAGTTACTGCAAAAGGAATCTTCCGGATGACCTAGGAACTTAAGATTTGGAACACAGGCACTAGAGATGTATTACTACACTTGGGCACAGGTGTGCCAGCTTTACCTCACCCACAGGAAGCGGGTGCATAGGCCTCGAAGTGCGTCGGGTTTCTTCTATCTGTTCCGTGGAGCTTGAAGACAAAGATGCTGCAGGCGGTCGGTCCGGGAGAGATGCAGTGGATCCAAGAGTGGATCGGAGATGTTGAAGACCTGTAAGCAGAGGGGACAGTGTTCACAGTCACTAGCCAGTGACCAGCGTGGCACCAGGTGGGTACCAGGCGATGTCGGGTGCAAACAGGTGATGAGGGGTAGCTTGTCTCCGCAGCCACGTGGTCCCTGAAGGTCGACGACGTCCAGGAGTCGGCTCACGAGCTGTCCCACGCAGGCTCTCGCTGTCGGCGGTGTCGGCGACTTGATCGAAGCAAACAAGCCTTGGCAAAAGCAATTGCAGGAGGATTCGGAAATCAGCTGTTGGTTCTGACCAGCAAGGTCAGAGGGAGTGCTCCTTTGGAGGGGAGCAAGGGCCAGTCTGGAGCAACCAGACCAGCGGTGTTTGTCGTAGATTTCGTCGCCAAGATGGCCACTAGCCAGCGGCCAGCAACCGGTTAGGCGCGTCGAGTGGCAAAATGCAGAAGGGCCCCACGCAGATCGTGGAGATGCTGGAGGGCTCACCTTTGGTGCAGATGCTGCTCGAGGGTTGGGCTTCTCAGGACCCAAAGCACAACTTGGAGGGAGCCTCGGTTGTTGCACTTGTCAGCTTGTCGTAGTCGTTCCAAGATGGCTGGCTCCACGTGTCTCGGTGCCTCCACGGGTCTCCTCTTTTCAGGGACTGTGGATCGGGCGGTGAGAGGTCTGGAGGTCCAGGTCTTGTCAGTCTCTGGGCTCGGGCTCCGGCGGGAGGCGGCGGCAAAGCAGACGGTGATTCGCTGGATGGTGCTTGCGTTAGCAAGGTGGTCACTCCCTGACCACAGGGGAGATTTTCTTCAGTCTTCTGTGCAGCAGAATGTCGAAGTTCCCGTCTTCTTCTTAGTTTCAAGTTGATTCCAGGATGTCTAAAGTCTTAGGACACAGCTCCTACCTTTATTCGGATTCTAGGGGCCGGACTACCTGCTAGGTCCCTCCCTATGGGTGGGACCAGGAAGGGGGGTGGTTACACCCCCAATCCTTTGTCCAGCTCGCCCCAGGCCCGGGACTGGGGTGCCCCAGGACCGGTTTGAACTGGCATATGCCCCGAGGCTCCTTGTGAGCCACAGGCATGTCTGGTTTCTTTCAAGCCCTACCTGACCAATACACAAAATCCTGTCTGGGGTGGTGCTCGCACCTCCCCTGGCAGGAAACCCTTTGTCCACACCTCCCAAGCTGGAAGGACTCCCAGCAGCAGGAGGGCAGACTTGTGTCTGTGGTGGCAGCATCCATTTTGTGGAGCTGAGGCTATGTCTGATTTTACCCGGGTTTCAGGCACTGTACATGTCGTGTCCCTCTAGAAGGGTGGAATGCTAACCCCGTCGCCAGAATTGGCGAGGGGTTAGTATTCCAATTCGTATGACACCTTACTCGACATGTTTTGATAAAGCCAAACCAAAGATAGCATTTAACCGCGAGGTTCATAATGCACTTAAGAGTATATGGTATGACGATATCTGGAAACAGTAGAAGGAAGTTGTTCCGACCACTGCAGACAGGCTCAGCTCATGCCAGAGCACCATCTCACATGGAACCAAGCACTCTGCCTTCAGGATTGTTAAGGCCTGCCATAGGAGTGACTTATAGGTTACCAGGTGTCCCATTTAAGTTTAGGTATAGGTATACTACACCTAAGTAAGAGGTGATTACACCAACTTACCCCAGCTGAGTGATCAGCCAGTTGTGTCAGATTGTTAGGCCAAGCCTGGGGTGGCATAATACATGCTTCAGCCCCTGGCAGGCCTTGGATACACCAATGCCCTGGGTACCTAGTGTACACTGGTACAGGGGCTGACAGGGTGATCCAACCAATTGGGTATGTACCTAGGGTACATGGAGTCCATTTTACAGAGAGAGCAGATAGCCTGAGAGCCTGAATGGCAGGATCTCAGGCCAACTAAGTCGAAAAACCAGCTAGACACTAGGCAAAAATTTGGGGGTAACCATAGTCAGATATCCACCTTCCTACACAACCCCCCCCCAAACGAAGGGAGATAAGGCTGACCTTGACCAGGTAAGCCTATATTGCCCAAGTGGCCATATAAGGAGGAACCAGCACTGGCATGGTTACCCCCTGTCTCATGGTCCACTAAGCAATCCCTCACCCTAAGGGTATCAGAGGGTCTCCACCATAGGGAATCTCTACCTGTGGTGTGTCTTGGCAAAGTAAAAGGCTGGTGTTGAGATGGAGTACTGAAGTGAGTGTCCTCAAAGTGAGGCCTCAGCTTCCTCCAATCATCCTCCACCATGGATGCCTTTCTTTCTTTAACTGAGTTGCACTGTGCTCTCAGGGTCAGCCTCTGGCTACCTAAAGCTGGAGGCTGGGTCCCTTTTGTGGGCTTACTGGAGGGACAGGTCAGGTTTGGGGCCCTAAGGTCCCATGTTTGCCTGTGCCCAACAGAATCCCCCTGGGGGAGGTCCCTAACTACCTGTAAAGGAGATCCCTCAGGAATATTTTTACCCATCACCTGACTAGGGCTACTAGCCAGGCAATCCTCATTCTTTTGATGGGGGGGTTCTTGTGGACAGGGGCCCTCTGGGGGTCCACTGGCCTCCCTGACCTCTGCAGCCCTGGGCTGACTGAGGCAGGGTAGAGAGAGGCAGGCTACCTGCACCAGACTGGATCCCACCTTGGAAGGGGCCACTGACATCAGAGGCTCTGCCAGGCCAGGCCTGGCTACCTCTGGGGCAGTTCCTTCACAAGGGGTGAGGTCAGATCCCTGAGGAGGCTGACCTTTTCCTAATGTCTGGGGAGAGGGAGACTTTTCTTCCTCCCCACTACTCTCAGTTTGTGTGGAGTGATCCATTGTTTCAGGCTTCACTACACCTATGTCAGTCTGAGTATAGGCTGAGACCATTACATCCTTGCCAACCTTTTCAGGGGGGCACTCAGTTTGTGTTTGAGCTGTGACTGTCACAGCTCTGCCAGTCCCTACAGGGAAGTCTGTCTGTGCCTGGGCTGTGGCTACCACTGCCCTTCCAACCTTTTCAGGGAGGAAATCTATTTGGACAGGGGTTGTGAATGGCACAACCCCCCTACCCTTTTGTGAAAGGCCTACCATTTTAGAATGGGTGTCTTGTTCAACTCCAGCCCAAGCTGAGAGTTCTAAGTCATTCCCCAGTAAGCAGTCTACAGGCAAGGTTGGGGACACTGCTACCCTTTTAGGGCCAGTGACCCCTCCCCAGCTGAGACATACCTCTGCCATGGGATGACTGTTCTGTTTGCCATCAATGTTAGTCACCTGGTAGGAGAAACCGGGCAAAAGCTGCTCAGAGGGAACTAGCCAATGGGCCACCATTGTGATGCTAGCCCCAGTGTCTCTGTAGGCCTCAGCTTTTGTACCATTGATGTAGGGCTCCTGTCTGTACCTACCCAAAGTGTTGGGACAGGCAGTGAAGTTGGCAAACCCCATGCCACCATCACAGACAAGAGTGGTTGCTGTAGGGGAATTGGCTAAGCCAGGGTCCCCCTGTGTTCCCCAAGTAAACCCACCCAGATTTCTGGGGGCACTCCCACCACCTGGGGGATTACTGCTGACAGTAATGGGTGGTGTGACAGGAGTAATTGGAGGAACAGTTTTGTTTTTAGCCCTTGGGCAACCGCTGTCAGTTTTCCAATGCCCAGGAGTTTTACACTCATGGCAGTAGGGCTTTTTAGCTGTGGTAGAGGAGGGAGCTTGGGACCCACCACCCTGTGTGGAGTTTTGGGGCCCTGAGGAAGGTTTCTCTTTTTCTTTATCCCCACCCTTCTCTTGAGGCTTGGTGGTATCTTTCTTTTGGTCACCACCCTGGTTTTTAGGCCTGATCCTGGTCCTGACCCATTTATCTGCCCTCTTTCCCAATTCTTGGGGAGAGGTCAAATCTGAGTCTACCAGGTGTTGATGGAGAAGCTGGTTTTGACAATTACTTAAAATCTGCTCTCTCATCATCAAATTGTACAATCCTGTATAATCAGACACCTTACTTCCCAGCAACCAACCCTCCAAAGCCTTAGTGGCACATTCCACATATTCAGACCAGTCCTGAGTCTGTGTCTTCTGGGTGTCTCTGAACATTAACCTGTACTGTTCAGTGGTTAAGCCTAACCCATCAACTAGGACACTCTTCAGGACTCTGTAATTTCTGACATCCTCTTCTCTAACAGTGAGGAGTCTATCTCTGCCTCTCCCCTCAAAGGAGAGCCATAAGATTGCTGCCCACTGGTCTTCAGGAACCTGCTGCACTTTGCAGGCTCTCTCAAGAGCAGTCATCCATTTGTGGATGTCATCCCCACTTTTGTAGGGGGGCACAATCTTGGACAGGTTCCTATTGTCAAAGACCCTATCTTTGTCCCTAGGGACATTGCTGCCACCAGTGGGTATAGACCCACTCTCTCTATGCTGCCTAGCCTTGCTCAGTTTTTCTTCCATCAGGGCTACTTCTAGCTCCTGCTTCCTGATCCTCAGCTGGGCTTCCTGCATTCTGGCCTCATGTTCCCTCCTCTGAGGGGTGGTCAGTCTCCTTCTGGAGTGACCTTGAGAGCCTCTAGAGCCATGGGAAGCATTGGAGTCACCTGAGCGATTCCTTTGCCTTCCAAGCCCTGTGTTAAGTCCACTGGGGAGATCCAATGGGGTGAACCCACTGTCAGTCCCCAATAGCCTTAGTTTAGCTGGGCCAAGTATAACACTTGGCACTGGGCTAGTTCTCCCTTCATCCCCACTCACATCTGTATCCCCATCACTTTCTTCCTCTGTGGTAGGCATCCCATCTAAGGGGTGACTATTGGGAAGGGGTACTTCAGTGGCATCTTCAGAAGGGGGGCCTCCTGTTCCTGTCCCTAAGGGGGCTAACTGGGAAGCTTTCTTGAGTGCTCTCTGATTCTCATCATTCTGTAAGAGCTCTCTGAGCTCAGCAGAGTTTGGGTTCTTGGGCTGTTTAAGGCCTCTAAGAGTTGCCAAATGCCTGAGCTCATTCTGATTAAGGGTAGCAAAGCTGGTTGGTGCCCTCTGGGGGTCACTCTCGACAGAGATGGGTACAGTGGACCCCTCTGCCCCGGCCATTGCTCTTAAGTGTGGGTGGATGTGTTGCAATCTACCTACACTTGGGTTTACCTACTAAACCTATCTAGTAGTTGTAGTCAGGGTGTGCTACTCCCTTTGCTCTACAACAACTAAGTTCAGTAGAACTTATGTATATCTAATCTTGTTTTATATGTACCTACAGGTACCTATGTGATCTTTCAATTGGTAACCAAGAGATTACAATGGTAAAACACAGCAAGCTCAAATCCAACCGCTGCTCACCAATGTGAGAAGTTGGCCTGGTATATGATGCTCACTAGTTAAAGTGATCACCTTGTACCATGCCAAGCAACCCTTATGGTGTGGTTGTAAGTCAACCTTTTCGGACTAGCTGCCCTAGTGGTAGCGTAGGCTAAGCAGTCTTTGAGGCTAAACTCGTGAAGCGTGTTAAGCCAGCTGTTTTACCAAATGCAACCCCCTTTTATACCAATGAAAGGACACCACACAGATATATATTCAAAATATATATGTATTTATTTATCAAAGTAACCCCTAGTCTCTTTATGAGCACAGGAGCACAAATCGTCAAACAAGATTATCACAGAATACACAGAAGTTGCACTTTATATGGATAGGCCCTGGTGGCCACTCAAACCATATACTAAAATAGTGGTATAAGTACCACGAACAGAAAAGGGAAAAGGCCTAAGGCCTCTAGAATCGCTGGGCCTACAAGGAGCTAACGTCAGTTAGTGTCCAGGAGGTCCACGGGTGGCGTGTGCAGA
Organism: Triturus cristatus; assembly: GCF_964204655.1. Classification (NCBI taxonomy): domain Eukaryota; kingdom Metazoa; phylum Chordata; class Amphibia; order Caudata; family Salamandridae; genus Triturus; species Triturus cristatus. The sequence continues at coordinate 32,326 of NW_028188279.1, read as the reverse complement.
GCAAATAGTCACACGCGTGCTCCCATAGGTTTCAATGGGTGCGTAAAAAGTACAAAGTTACTGCAAAAGGAATCTTCCGGATGACCTAGGAACTTAAGATTTGGAACACAGGCACTAGAGATGTATTACTACACTTGGGCACAGGTGTGCCAGCTTTACCTCACCCACAGGAAGCGGGTGCATAGGCCTCGAAGTGCGTCGGGTTTCTTCTATCTGTTCCGTGGAGCTTGAAGACAAAGATGCTGCAGGCGGTCGGTCCGGGAGAGATGCAGTGGATCCAAGAGTGGATCGGAGATGTTGAAGACCTGTAAGCAGAGGGGACAGTGTTCACAGTCACTAGCCAGTGACCAGCGTGGCACCAGGTGGGTACCAGGCGATGTCGGGTGCAAACAGGTGATGAGGGGTAGCTTGTCTCCGCAGCCACGTGGTCCCTGAAGGTCGACGACGTCCAGGAGTCGGCTCACGAGCTGTCCCACGCAGGCTCTCGCTGTCGGCGGTGTCGGCGACTTGATCGAAGCAAACAAGCCTTGGCAAAAGCAATTGCAGGAGGATTCGGAAATCAGCTGTTGGTTCTGACCAGCAAGGTCAGAGGGAGTGCTCCTTTGGAGGGGAGCAAGGGCCAGTCTGGAGCAACCAGACCAGCGGTGTTTGTCGTAGATTTCGTCGCCAAGATGGCCACTAGCCAGCGGCCAGCAACCGGTTAGGCGCGTCGAGTGGCAAAATGCAGAAGGGCCCCACGCAGATCGTGGAGATGCTGGAGGGCTCACCTTTGGTGCAGATGCTGCTCGAGGGTTGGGCTTCTCAGGACCCAAAGCACAACTTGGAGGGAGCCTCGGTTGTTGCACTTGTCAGCTTGTCGTAGTCGTTCCAAGATGGCTGGCTCCACGTGTCTCGGTGCCTCCACGGGTCTCCTCTTTTCAGGGACTGTGGATCGGGCGGTGAGAGGTCTGGAGGTCCAGGTCTTGTCAGTCTCTGGGCTCGGGCTCCGGCGGGAGGCGGCGGCAAAGCAGACGGTGATTCGCTGGATGGTGCTTGCGTTAGCAAGGTGGTCACTCCCTGACCACAGGGGAGATTTTCTTCAGTCTTCTGTGCAGCAGAATGTCGAAGTTCCCGTCTTCTTCTTAGTTTCAAGTTGATTCCAGGATGTCTAAAGTCTTAGGACACAGCTCCTACCTTTATTCGGATTCTAGGGGCCGGACTACCTGCTAGGTCCCTCCCTATGGGTGGGACCAGGAAGGGGGGTGGTTACACCCCCAATCCTTTGTCCAGCTCGCCCCAGGCCCGGGACTGGGGTGCCCCAGGACCGGTTTGAACTGGCATATGCCCCGAGGCTCCTTGTGAGCCACAGGCATGTCTGGTTTCTTTCAAGCCCTACCTGACCAATACACAAAATCCTGTCTGGGGTGGTGCTCGCACCTCCCCTGGCAGGAAACCCTTTGTCCACACCTCCCAAGCTGGAAGGACTCCCAGCAGCAGGAGGGCAGACTTGTGTCTGTGGTGGCAGCATCCATTTTGTGGAGCTGAGGCTATGTCTGATTTTACCCGGGTTTCAGGCACTGTACATGTCGTGTCCCTCTAGAAGGGTGGAATGCTAACCCCGTCGCCAGAATTGGCGAGGGGTTAGTATTCCAATTCGTATGACACCTTACTCGACATGTTTTGATAAAGCCAAACCAAAGATAGCATTTAACCGCGAGGTTCATAATGCACTTAAGAGTATATGGTATGACGATATCTGGAAACAGTAGAAGGAAGTTGTTCCGACCACTGCAGACAGGCTCAGCTCATGCCAGAGCACCATCTCACATGGAACCAAGCACTCTGCCTTCAGGATTGTTAAGGCCTGCCATAGGAGTGACTTATAGGTTACCAGGTGTCCCATTTAAGTTTAGGTATAGGTATACTACACCTAAGTAAGAGGTGATTACACCAACTTACCCCAGCTGAGTGATCAGCCAGTTGTGTCAGATTGTTAGGCCAAGCCTGGGGTGGCATAATACATGCTTCAGCCCCTGGCAGGCCTTGGATACACCAATGCCCTGGGTACCTAGTGTACACTGGTACAGGGGCTGACAGGGTGATCCAACCAATTGGGTATGTACCTAGGGTACATGGAGTCCATTTTACAGAGAGAGCAGATAGCCTGAGAGCCTGAATGGCAGGATCTCAGGCCAACTAAGTCGAAAAACCAGCTAGACACTAGGCAAAAATTTGGGGGTAACCATAGTCAGATATCCACCTTCCTACATGTGTCCTAAGACTTCAGACATCCTGGAATCAACTTGAAACTAAGAAGAAGACGGGAACTTCGACATTCTGCTGCACAGAAGACTGAAGAAAATCTCCCCTGTGGTCAGGGAGTGACCACCTTGCTAACGCAAGCACCATCCAGCGAATCACCGTCTGCTTTGCCGCCGCCTCCCGCCGGAGCCCGAGCCCAGAGACTGACAAGACCTGGACCTCCAGACCTCTCACCGCCCGATCCACAGTCCCTGAAAAGAGGAGACCTGTGGAGGCACCGAGACACGTGGAGCCAGCCATCTTGGAACGACTACGACAAGCTGACCAGTGCAACAACCGAGGCTCCCTCCAAGTTGTGCTTTGGGTCCTGAGAAGCCCAACCCTCGAGCAGCATCTGCACCAAAGGTGAGCCCTCCAGCATCTCCACGATCTGCGTGGGGCCCTTCTGCATTTTGCCACTCGACGCGCCTAACCGGTTGCTGGCCCGCTGGCTAGTGGCCATCTTGGCGACGAAATCTACGACAAACACCGCTGGTCTGGTTGCTCCAGACTGGCCCTTGCTCCCCTCCAAAGGAGCAATCCCTCTGACCTTGCTGGTCAGAACCAACAGCTGATTTCCGATTCCTCCTACAATTGCTTTTGCCAAGGCTTGTTTGCTTCGATCAAGTCGCCGACACCGCCGACAGCGAGAGCCTGCGTGGGACAGCTCGTGAGCCGACTCCTGGACGTCGTCGACCTTCAGGGACCACGTGGCTGCGGAGACAAGCTACCCCTCATCACCTGTTTGCACCCGACATCGCCTGGTACCCACCTGGTGCCACGCTGGTCACTGGCTAGTGACTGTGAACACTGTCCCCTCTGCTTACAGGTCTTCAACATCTCCGATCCACTCTTGGATCCACTGCATCTCTCCCGGACCGACCGCCTGCAGCATCTTTGTCCCAGGCTCAACGGAACAGATAGAAGAAACCCGACGCACTTTGAGGCCTATGCACCCGCTTCCTGTGGGTGAGGTAAAGCTGGTACTCCGGTGCCCATGTGTAGTAATACATCTCTAGTGCCTGTGTTCCAAATCTTAAGTTCCTAGTCAACCCGGAAGATCTCCTTTGCAGTAACTTTGTACTTTTTACGCACCCATTGAAACCTATGGGAGCACGCGTGTGACTATTTGCTCTGCACACGCCACCCGTGGACCTCCTGGTCACTAACTGACGTTAGCTCCTTGTAGGCCCAGCGATTCTAGAGGCCCTAGGCCTTTTCCCTTTTCTGTTCGTGGTACTTATACCACTATTTTAGTATATGGTTCGAGTGGCCACCAGGGCCTATCCATATAAAGTGCAACTTCTGTGTATTCTGTGATAATCTTGTTTGACGATTTGTGCTCCTGTGCTCATAAAGAGACTAGGGGTTACTTTGAGAAATAAATACATATATATTTTGAATATATATCTGTGTGGTGTCCTTTCATTGGTATAAAAGGGGGTTGCATTTGGTAAAACAGCTGGCTTAACACGCTTCACGAGTTTAGCCTCAAAGACTGCTTAGCCTACGCTACCACTAGGGCAGCTAGTCCAAAAAGGTTGACTTACAACCACACCATAAGGGTTGCTTGGCATGGTACAAGGTGGTCACTAGAACTAGTGAACAGCATATACCAGGCCAACTTCTCACATTGGTGAGCAGCGGTGGGATTTGAGCTTGCTGTGTTTTACCATTGTAATCTCTTGGTTACCAATTGAAAGATCACATAGGTACCTGTAGGTACATATAAAACAAGATTAGATATACATAAGTTCTACTGAACTTAGTTGTTGTAGAGCAAAGGGAGTAGCACACCCTGACTACAACTACTAGATAGGTTTAGTAGGTAAACCCAAGTGTAGGTAGATTGCAACACATCCACCCACACTTAAGAGCAATGGCCGGGGCAGAGGGGTCCACTGTACCCATCTCTGTTGAGAGTGACCCCCAGAGGGCACCATCCAGCTTTGCTACCCTTAATCAGAATGAGCTCAGGCATTTGGCAACTCTTAGAGGCCTTAAACAGCCCAAGAACCCAAACTCTGCTGAGCTCAGAGAGCTCTTACAGAATGATGAGAATCAGAGAGCACTCAAGAAAGCTTCCCAGTTAGCCCCCTTAGGGACAGGAACAGGAGGCCCCCCTTCTGAAGATGCCACTGAAGTACCCCTTCCCAATAGTCACCCCTTAGATGGGATGCCTACCACAGAGGAAGAAAGTGATGGGGATACAGATGTGAGTGGGGATGAAGGGAGAACTAGCCCAGTGCCAAGTGTTATACTTGGCCCAGCTAAACTAAGGCTATTGGGGACTGACAGTGGGTTCACCCCATTGGATCTCCCCAGTGGACTTAACACAGGGCTTGGAAGGCAAAGGAATCGCTCAGGTGACTCCAATGCTTCCCATGGCTCTAGAGGCTCTCAAGGTCACTCCAGAAGGAGACTGACCACCCCTCAGAGGAGGGAACATGAGGCCAGAATGCAGGAAGCCCAGCTGAGGATCAGGAAGCAGGAGCTAGAAGTAGCCCTGATGGAAGAAAAATTGAGCAAGGCTAGGCAGCATAGAGAGAGTGGGTCTATACCCACTGGTGGCAGCAATGTCCCTAGGGACAAAGATAGGGTCTTTGACAATAGGAACCTGTCCAAGATTGTGCCCCCCTACAAAAGTGGGGATGACATCCACAAATGGATGACTGCTCTTGAGAGAGCCTGCAAAGTGCAGCAGGTTCCTGAAGACCAGTGGGCAGCAATCTTATGGCTCTCCTTTGAGGGGAGAGGCAGAGATAGACTCCTCACTGTTAGAGAAGAGGATGTCAGAAATTACAGAGTCCTGAAGAGTGTCCTAGTTGATGGGTTAGGCTTAACCACTGAACAGTACAGGTTAATGTTCAGAGACACCCAGAAGACACAGACTCAGGACTGGTCTGAATATGTGGAATGTGCCACTAAGGCTTTGGAGGGTTGGTTGCTGGGAAGTAAGGTGTCTGATTATACAGGATTGTACAATTTGATGATGAGAGAGCAGATTTTAAGTAATTGTCAAAACCAGCTTCTCCATCAACACCTGGTAGACTCAGATTTGACCTCTCCCCAAGAATTGGGAAAGAGGGCAGATAAATGGGTCAGGACCAGGATCAGGCCTAAAAACCAGGGTGGTGACCAAAAGAAAGATACCACCAAGCCTCAAGAGAAGGGTGGGGATAAAGAAAAAGAGAAACCGTCCTCAGGGCCCCAAAACTCCACACAGGGTGGTGGGTCCCAAGCTCCCTCCTCTACCACAGCTAAAAAGCCCTACTGCCATGAGTGTAAAACTCCTGGGCATTGGAAAACTGACAGCGGTTGCCCAAGGGCTAAAAACAAAACTGTTCCTCCAATTACTCCTGTCACACCACCTATTACTGTCAGCAGTAATCCCCCAGGTGGTGGGAGTGCCCCCAGAAATCTGGGTGGGTTTACTTGGGGAACACAGGGGGACCCTGGCTTAGCCAATTCCCCTACAGCAACCACTCTTGTCTGTGATGGTGGCATGGGGTTTGCCAACTTCACTGCCTGTCCCAACACTTTGGGTAGGTACAGACAGGAGCCCTACATCAATGGTACAAAAGCTGAGGCCTACAGAGACACTGGGGCTAGCATCACAATGGTGGCCCATTGGCTAGTTCCCTCTGAGCAGCTTTTGCCCGGTTTCTCCTACCAGGTGACTAACATTGATGGCAAACAGAACAGTCATCCCATGGCAGAGGTATGTCTCAGCTGGGGAGGGGTCACTGGCCCTAAAAGGGTAGCAGTGTCCCCAACCTTGCCTGTAGACTGCTTACTGGGGAATGACTTAGAACTCTCAGCTTGGGCTGGAGTTGAACAAGACACCCATTCTAAAATGGTAGGCCTTTCACAAAAGGGTAGGGGGGTTGTGCCATTCACAACCCCTGTCCAAATAGATTTCCTCCCTGAAAAGGTTGGAAGGGCAGTGGTAGCCACAGCCCAGGCACAGACAGACTTCCCTGTAGGGACTGGCAGAGCTGTGACAGTCACAGCTCAAACACAAACTGAGTGCCCCCCTGAAAAGGTTGGCAAGGCTGTAATGGTCTCAGCCTATACTCAGACTGACATAGGTGTAGTGAAGCCTGAAACAATGGATCACTCCACACAAACTGAGAGTAGTGGGGAGGAAGAAAAGTCTCCCTCTCCCCAGACATTAGGAAAAGGTCAGCCTCCTCAGGGATCTGACCTCACCCCTTGTGAAGGAACTGCCCCAGAGGTAGCCAGGCCTGGCCTGGCAGAGCCTCTGATGTCAGTGGCCCCTTCCAAGGTGGGATCCAGTCTGGTGCAGGTAGCCTGCCTCTCTCTACCCTGCCTCAGTCAGCCCAGGGCTGCAGAGGTCAGGGAGGCCAGTGGACCCCCAGAGGGCCCCTGTCCACAAGAACCCCCCCATCAAAAGAATGAGGATTGCCTGGCTAGTAGCCCTAGTCAGGTGATGGGTAAAAACATTCCTGAGGGATCTCCTTTACAGGTAGTTAGGGACCTCCCCCAGGGGGATTCTGTTGGGCACAGGCAAACATGGGACCTTAGGGCCCCAAACCTGACCTGTCCCTCCAGTAAGCCCACAAAAGGGACCCAGCCTCCAGCTTTAGGTAGCCAGAGGCTGACCCTGAGAGCACAGTGCAACTCAGTTAAAGAAAGAAAGGCATCCATGGTGGAGGATGATTGGAGGAAGCTGAGGCCTCACTTTGAGGACACTCACTTCAGTACTCCATCTCAACACCAGCCTTTTACTTTGCCAAGACACACCACAGGTAGAGATTCCCTATGGTGGAGACCCTCTGATACCCTTAGGGTGAGGGATTGCTTAGTGGACCATGAGACAGGGGGTAACCATGCCAGTGCTGGTTCCTCCTTATATGGCCACTTGGGCAATATAGGCTTACCTGGTCAAGGTCAGCCTTATCTCCCTTCGTTTGGGGGGGGGTTGTGTAGGAAGGTGGATATCTGACTATGGTTACCCCCAAATTTTTGCCTAGTGTCTAGCTGGTTTTTCGACTTAGTTGGCCTGAGATCCTGCCATTCAGGCTCTCAGGCTATCTGTTCTCTCTTTAAAATGGACTCCATGTACCCTAGGTACATACCCAATTGGTTGGATCACCCTGTCAGCCCCTGTACCAGTGTACACTAGGTACCCAGGGCATTGGTGTACCCAAGGCCTGCCAAGGGCTGCAGCATGTATTATGCCACCCCAGGCTTGGCCTAACAATTTGACACAACTGGCTGATCACTCAGCTGGGGTAAGTTGGTGTAATCACCTCTTACTTAGGTGTAGTATACCTATACCTAACCTTAAATGGGACACCTGGTAACCTATAAGTCACTCCTATGGCAGGCCTTAACAATCCTGAAGGCAGAGTGCTTGGTTCCATGTGAGATGGTGCTCTGGCATGAGCTGAGCCTGTCTGCAGTGGTCGGAACAACTTCCTTCTACTGTTTCCAGATATCGTCATACCATATACTCTTAAGTGCATTATGAACCTCGCGGTTAAATGCTATCTTTGGTTTGGCTTTATCAAAACATGTCGAGTAAGGTGTCATACGAATTGGAATACTAACCCCTCGCCAATTCTGGCGACGGGGTTAGCATTCCACCCTTCTAGAGGGACACGACATGTACAGTACCTGAAACCCGGGTAAAATCAGACATAGCCTCAGCTCCACAAAATGGATGCTGCCACCACAGACACAAGTCTGCCCTCCTGCTGCTGGGAGTCCTTCCAGCTTGGGAGGTGTGGACAAAGGGTTTCCTGCCAGGGGAGGTGCGTGCACCACCCCAGACAGGATTTTGTGTATTGGTCAGGTAGGGCTTGAAAGAAACCAGACATGCCTGTGGCTCACAAGGAGCCTCGGTGCATATGCCAGTTCAAACCGGTCCTGGGGCACACCAGTCCCGGGCCTGGGGCGAGCTGGACAAAGGATTGGGGGTGTAACCACCCCCCTTCCTGGTCCCACCCATAGGGAGGGACCTAGCAGGTAGTCCGGCCCCTAGAATCCGCTTAAAGGTAGGAGCTGTGTCCTAAGACTTCAGACATCCTGGAATCAACTTGAAACTAAGAAGAAGACGGGAACTTCGACATTCTGCTGCACAGAAGACTGAAGAAAATCTCCCCTGTGGTCAGGGAGTGACCACCTTGCTAACGCAAGCACCATCCAGCGAATCACCGTCTGCTTTGCCGCCGCCTCCCGCCGGAGCCCGAGCCCAGAGACTGACAAGACCTGGACCTCCAGACCTCTCACCGCCCGATCCACAGTCCCTGAAAAGAGGAGACCTGTGGAGGCACCGAGACACGTGGAGCCAGCCATCTTGGAACGACTACGACAAGCTGACCAGTGCAACAACCGAGGCTCCCTCCAAGTTGTGCTTTGGGTCCTGAGAAGCCCAACCCTCGAGCAGCATCTGCACCAAAGGTGAGCCCTCCAGCATCTCCACGATCTGCGTGGGGCCCTTCTGCATTTTGCCACTCGACGCGCCTAACCGGTTGCTGGCCCGCTGGCTAGTGGCCATCTTGGCGACGAAATCTACGACAAACACCGCTGGTCTGGTTGCTCCAGACTGGCCCTTGCTCCCCTCCAAAGGAGCAATCCCTCTGACCTTGCTGGTCAGAACCAACAGCTGATTTCCGATTCCTCCTACAATTGCTTTTGCCAAGGCTTGTTTGCTTCGATCAAGTCGCCGACACCGCCGACAGCGAGAGCCTGCGTGGGACAGCTCGTGAGCCGACTCCTGGACGTCGTCGACCTTCAGGGACCACGTGGCTGCGGAGACAAGCTACCCCTCATCACCTGTTTGCACCCGACATCGCCTGGTACCCACCTGGTGCCACGCTGGTCACTGGCTAGTGACTGTGAACACTGTCCCCTCTGCTTACAGGTCTTCAACATCTCCGATCCACTCTTGGATCCACTGCATCTCTCCCGGACCGACCGCCTGCAGCATCTTTGTCCCAGGCTCAACGGAACAGATAGAAGAAACCCGACGCACTTTGAGGCCTATGCACCCGCTTCCTGTGGGTGAGGTAAAGCTGGTACTCCGGTGCCCATGTGTAGTAATACATCTCTAGTGCCTGTGTTCCAAATCTTAAGTTCCTAGTCAACCCGGAAGATCTCCTTTGCAGTAACTTTGTACTTTTTACGCACCCATTGAAACCTATGGGAGCACGCGTGTGACTATTTGCTCTGCACACGCCACCCGTGGACCTCCTGGTCACTAACTGACGTTAGCTCCTTGTAGGCCCAGCGATTCTAGAGGCCCTAGGCCTTTTCCCTTTTCTGTTCGTGGTACTTATACCACTATTTTAGTATATGGTTCGAGTGGCCACCAGGGCCTATCCATATAAAGTGCAACTTCTGTGTATTCTGTGATAATCTTGTTTGACGATTTGTGCTCCTGTGCTCATAAAGAGACTAGGGGTTACTTTGAGAAATAAATACATATATATTTTGAATATATATCTGTGTGGTGTCCTTTCATTGGTATAAAAGGGGGTTGCATTTGGTAAAACAGCTGGCTTAACACGCTTCACGAGTTTAGCCTCAAAGACTGCTTAGCCTACGCTACCACTAGGGCAGCTAGTCCAAAAAGGTTGACTTACAACCACACCATAAGGGTTGCTTGGCATGGTACAAGGTGGTCACTAGAACTAGTGAACAGCATATACCAGGCCAACTTCTCACACTGACTGACACTGACTGACTGACACTGACTGACTGACACTGACTGACTGACACTGACTGACTGACACTGACTGACTGACACTGACACTGACTGACACTGACACTGACTGACACTGACACTGACTGACTGACACTGACTGACACTGACTGACACTGACACTGACTGACACTGACTGACACTGACTGACACTGACTGACTGACACTGACAGACTGACACTGACTGACTGACACTGACTGACACTGACTGACTGACTGACACTGACTGACTGACTGACACTGACTGACTGACACTGACTGACTGACACTGACTGACACTGACTGACACTGACTGACACTGACTGACACTGACTGACACTGACTGACACTGACTGACACTGACTGACACTGACTGACACTGACTGACTGACACTGACTGACTGACACTGACTGACTGACACTGACTGACTGACACTGACTGACTGACACTGACTGACTGACTGACACTGACTGACTGACACTGACTGACTGACTGACTGACACTGACTGACTGACACTGACTGACACTGACTGACTGACACTGACTGACTGACACTGACACTGACTGACTGACACTGACTGACTGACACTGACTGACTGACACTGACTGACTGACACTGACTGACACTGACTGACACTGACTGACACTGACTGACACTGACTGACACTGACTGACACTGACTGACACTGACTGACTGACACTGACTGACACTGACTGACTGACACTGACTGACTGACACTGACTGACACTGACTGACACTGACTGACACTGACTGACTGACACTGACACTGACTGACTGACACTGACTGACACTGACTGACACTGACTGACACTGACTGACACTGACTGACACTGACTGACTGACTGACACTGACTGACTGACACTGACTGACACTGACTGACTGACACTGACTGACACTGACTGACTGACACTGACTGACACTGACTGACTGACACTGACTGACACTGACTGACTGACACTGACTGACTGACACTGACTGACACTGACTGACACTGACTGACTGACACTGACTGACTGACACTGACTGACTGACACTGACTGACACTGACTGACACTGACTGACTGACACTGACTGACTGACACTGACTGACTGACACTGACTGACTGACACTGACTGACTGTAGGAAGGTGGATATCTGACTATGGTTACCCCCAAATTTTTGCCTAGTGTCTAGCTGGTTTTTCGACTTAGTTGGCCTGAGATCCTGCCATTCAGGCTCTCAGGCTATCTGCTCTCTCTGTAAAATGGACTCCATGTACCCTAGGTACATACCCAATTGGTTGGATCACCCTGTCAGCCCCTGTACCAGTGTACACTAGGTACCCAGGGCATTGGTGTATCCAAGGCCTGCCAGGGGCTGAAGCATGTATTATGCCACCCCAGGCTTGGCCTAACAATCTGACACAACTGGCTGATCACTCAGCTGGGGTAAGTTGGTGTAATCACCTCTTACTTAGGTGTAGTATACCTATACCTAAACTTAAATGGGACACCTGGTAACCTATAAGTCACTCCTATGGCAGGCCTTAACAATCCTGAAGGCAGAGTGCTTGGTTCCATGTGAGATGGTGCTCTGGCATGAGCTGAGCCTGTCTGCAGTGGTCGGAACAACTTCCTTCTACTGTTTCCAGATATCGTCATACCATATACTCTTAAGTGCATTATGAACCTCGCGGTTAAATGCTATCTTTGGTTTGGCTTTATCAAAACATGTCGAGTAAGGTGTCATACGAATTGGAATACTAACCCCTCGCCAATTCTGGCGACGGGGTTAGCATTCCACCCTTCTAGAGGGACACGACATGTACAGTACCTGAAACCCGGGTAAAATCAGACATAGCCTCAGCTCCACAAAATGGATGCTGCCACCACAGACACAAGTCTGCCCTCCTGCTGCTGGGAGTCCTTCCAGCTTGGGAGGTGTGGACAAAGGGTTTCCTGCCAGGGGAGGTGCGTGCACCACCCCAGACAGGATTTTGTGTATTGGTCAGGTAGGGCTTGAAAGAAACCAGACATGCCTGTGGCTCACAAGGAGCCTCGGTGCATATGCCAGTTCAAACCGGTCCTGGGGCACACCAGTCCCGGGCCTGGGGCGAGCTGGACAAAGGATTGGGGGTGTAACCACCCCCCTTCCTGGTCCCACCCATAGGGAGGGACCTAGCAGGTAGTCCGGCCCCTAGAATCCGCTTAAAGGTAGGAGCTGTGTCCTAAGACTTCAGACATCCTGGAATCAACTTGAAACTAAGAAGAAGACGGGAACTTCGACATTCTGCTGCACAGAAGACTGAAGAAAATCTCCCCTGTGGTCAGGGAGTGACCACCTTGCTAACGCAAGCACCATCCAGCGAATCAACGTCTGCTTTGCCGCCGCCTCCCGCCGGAGCCCGAGCCCAGAGACTGACAAGACCTGGACCTCCAGACCTCTCACCGCCCGATCCACAGTCCCTGAAAAGAGGAGACCCGTGGAGGCACCGAGACACGTGGAGCCAGCCATCTTGGAACGACTACGACAAGCTGACCAGTGCAACAACCGAGGCTCCCTCCAAGTTGTGCTTTGGGTCCTGAGAAGCCCAACCCTCGAGCAGCATCTGCACCAAAGGTGAGCCCTCCAGCATCTCCACGATCTGCGTGGGGCCCTTCTGCATTTTGCCACTCGACGCGCCTAACCGGTTGCTGGCCCGCTGGCTAGTGGCCATCTTGGCGACGAAATCTACGACAAACACCGCTGGTCTGGTTGCTCCAGACTGGCCCTTGCTCCCCTCCAAAGGAGCAATCCCTCTGACCTTGCTGGTCAGAACCAACAGCTGATTTCCGAATCCTCCTGCAATTGCTTTTGCCAAGGCTTGTTTGCTTCGATCAAGTCGCCGACACCGCCGACAGCGAGAGCCTGCGTGGGACAGCTCGTGAGCCGACTCCTGGACGTCGTCGACCTTCAGGGACCACGTGGCTGCGGAGACAAGCTACCCCTCATCACCTGTTTGCACCCGACATCGCCTGGTACCCACCTGGTGCCACGCTGGTCACTGGCTAGTGACTGTGAACACTGTCCCCTCTGCTTACAGGTCTTCAACATCTCCGATCCACTCTTGGATCCACTGCATCTCTTCCCGACCGACCGCCTGCAGCACTTTTGTCTACAGGCCCCACGGAACAGATAGAAGAAACCCGACGCACTTCGAGGCCTATGCACCCGCTTCCTGTGGGTGAGGTAAAGCTGGCACACCTGTGCCCAAGTGTAGTATTACATCTCTAGTGCCTGTGTTCCAAATCTTAAGTTCCTAGGTCATCCGGAAGATTCCTTTTGCAGTAACTTTGTACTTTTTACGCACCCATTGAAACCTATGGGAGCACGCGTGTGACTATTTGCTCTGCACACGCCACCCGTGGACCTCCTGGTCACTAACTGACGTTAGCTCCTTGTAGGCCCAGCGATTCTAGAGGCCCTAGGCCTTTTCCCTTTTCTGTTCGTGGTACTTATACCACTATTTTAGTATATGGTTCGAGTGGCCACCAGGGCCTATCCATATAAAGTGCAACTTCTGTGTATTCTGTGATAATCTTGTTTGACGATTTGTGCTCCTGTGCTCATAAAGAGACTAGGGGTTACTTTGAGAAATAAATACATGTATATTTTGAATATATATCTGTGTGGTGTCCTTTCATTGGTATAAAAGGGGGTTACTATTGGTAAAACAGCTTGCTTAACACGCATCACGAGTTTAGCCTCAAAGACTGCTTAGCCTACGCTACCACTAGGGCAGCTAGTCCAAAAAGGTTGACTTACAACCACACCATAAGGGTTGCTTGGCATGGTACAAGGTGGTCACTAGAACTAGTGAACAGCATATACCAGGCCAACTTCTCACATTGGTGAGCAGCGGTTGGATTTGAGCTTGCTGTGTTTTACCATTGTAATCTCTTGGTTACCAATTGAAAGATCACATAGGTACCTGTAGGTACATATAAAACAAGATTAGATATACATAAGTTCTACTGAACTTAGTTGTTGTAGAGCAAAGGGAGTAGCACACCCTGACTACAACTACTAGATAGGTTTAGTAGGTAAACACAAGTGTAGGTAGATTGCAACACATCCACCCACACTTAAGAGCAATGGCCGGGGCAGAGGGGTCCACTGTACCCATCTCTGTTGAGAGTGACCCCCAGAGGGCACCATCCAGCTTTGCTACCCTTAATCAGAATGAGCTCAGGCATTTGGCAACTCTTAGAGGCCTTAAACAGCCCAAGAACCCAAACTCTGCTGAGCTCAGAGAGCTCTTACAGAATGATGAGAATCAGAGAGCACTCAAGAAAGCTTCCCAGTTAGCCCCCTTAGGGACAGGAACAGGAGGCCCCCCTTCTGAAGATGCCACTGAAGTACCCCTTCCCAATAGTCACCCCTTAGATGGGATGCCTACCACAGAGGAAGAAAGTGATGGGGATACAGATGTGAGTGGGGATGAAGGGAGAACTAGCCCAGTGCCAAGTGTTATACTTGGCCCAGCTAAACTAAGGCTATTGGGGACTGACAGTGGGTTCACCCCACTGGATCTCCCCAGTGGACTTAACACAGGGCTTGGAAGGCAAAGGAATCGCTCAGGTGACTCCAATGCTTCCCATGGCTCTAGAGGCTCTCAAGGTCACTCCAGGAGAAGGATGACCACCCCTCAGAGGAGGGAACATGAGGCCAAGATGCAAGAAGCCCAGCTGAGGATCAGGAAGCAGGAGCTAGAAGTAGCCCTGATGGAAGAAAAACTGAGCAAGGCTAGGCAGCATAGAGAGAGTGGGTCTATACCCACTGGTGGCAGCAATGTCCCTAGGGACAAAGATAGGGTCTTTGACAATAGGAACCTGTCCAAGATTGTGCCCCCCTACAAAAGTGGGGATGACATCCACAAATGGATGACTGCTCTTGAGAGAGCCTGCAAAGTGCAGCAGGTTCCTGAAGACCAGTGGGCAGCAATCTTATGGCTCTCCTTTGAGGGGAGAGGCAGAGATAGACTCCTCACTGTTAGAGAAGAGGATGTCAGAAATTACAGAGTCCTGAAGAGTGTCCTAGTTGATGGGTTAGGCTTAACCACTGAACAGTACAGGTTAATGTTCAGAGACACCCAGAAGACACAGACTCAGGACTGGTCTGAATATGTGGAATGTGCCACTAAGGCTTTGGAGGGTTGGTTGCTGGGAAGTAAGGTGTCTGATTATACAGGATTGTACAATTTGATGATGAGAGAGCAGATTTTAAGTAATTGTCAAAACCAGCTTCTCCATCAACACCTGGTAGACTCAGATTTGACCTCTCCCCAAGAATTGGGAAAGAGGGCAGATAAATGGGTCAGGACCAGGATCAGGCCTAAAAACCAGGGTGGTGACCAAAAGAAAGATACCACCAAGCCTCAAGAGAAGGGTGGGGATAAAGAAAAAGAGAAACCGTCCTCAGGGCCCCAAAACTCCACACAGGGTGGTGGGTCCCAAGCTCCCTCCTCTACCACAGCTAAAAAGCCCTACTGCCATGAGTGTAAAACTCCTGGGCATTGGAAAACTGACAGCGGTTGCCCAAGGGCTAAAAACAAAACTGTTCCTCCAATTACTCCTGTCACACCACCTATTACTGTCAGCAGTAATCCCCCAGGTGGTGGGAGTGCCCCCAGAAATCTGGGTGGGTTTACTTGGGGAACACAGGGGGACCCTGGCTTAGCCAATTCCCCTACAGCAACCACTCTTGTCTGTGATGGTGGCATGGGGTTTGCCAACTTCACTGCCTGTCCCAACACTTTGGGTAGGTACAGACAGGAGCCCTACATCAATGGTACAAAAGCTGAGGCCTACAGAGACACTGGGGCTAGCATCACAATGGTGGCCCATTGGCTAGTTCCCTCTGAGCAGCTTTTGCCCGGTTTCTCCTACCAGGTGACTAACATTGATGGCAAACAGAACAGTCATCCCATGGCAGAGGTATGTCTCAGCTGGGGAGGGGTCACTGGCCCTAAAAGGGTAGCAGTGTCCCCAACCTTGCCTGTAGACTGCTTACTGGGGAATGACTTAGAACTCTCAGCTTGGGCTGGAGTTGAACAAGACACCCATTCTAAAATGGTAGGCCTTTCACAAAAGGGTAGGGGGGTTGTGCCATTCACAACCCCTGTCCAAATAGATTTCCTCCCTGAAAAGGTTGGAAGGGCAGTGGTAGCCACAGCCCAGGCACAGACAGACTTCCCTGTAGGGACTGGCAGAGCTGTGACAGTCACAGCTCAAACACAAACTGAGTGCCCCCCTGAAAAGGTTGGCAAGGCTGTAATGGTCTCAGCCTATACTCAGACTGACATAGGTGTAGTGAAGCCTGAAACAATGGATCACTCCACACAAACTGAGAGTAGTGGGGAGGAAGAAAAGTCTCCCTCTCCCCAGACATTAGGAAAAGGTCAGCCTCCTCAGGGATCTGACCTCACCCCTTGTGAAGGAACTGCCCCAGAGGTAGCCAGGCCTGGCCTGGCAGAGCCTCTGATGTCAGTGGCCCCTTCCAAGGTGGGATCCAGTCTGGTGCAGGTAGCCTGCCTCTCTCTACCCTGCCTCAGTCAGCCCAGGGCTGCAGAGGTCAGGGAGGCCAGTGGACCCCCAGAGGGCCCCTGTCCACAAGAACCCCCCCATCAAAAGAATGAGGATTGCCTGGCTAGTAGCCCTAGTCAGGTGATGGGTAAAAACATTCCTGAGGGATCTCCTTTACAGGTAGTTAGGGACCTCCCCCAGGGGGATTCTGTTGGGCACAGGCAAACATGGGACCTTAGGGCCCCAAACCTGACCTGTCCCTCCAGTAAGCCCACAAAAGGGACCCAGCCTCCAGCTTTAGGTAGCCAGAGGCTGACCCTGAGAGCACAGTGCAACTCAGTTAAAGAAAGAAAGGCATCCATGGTGGAGGATGATTGGAGGAAGCTGAGGCCTCACTTTGAGGACACTCACTTCAGTACTCCATCTCAACACCAGCCTTTTACTTTGCCAAGACACACCACAGGTAGAGATTCCCTATGGTGGAGACCCTCTGATACCCTTAGGGTGAGGGATTGCTTAGTGGACCATGAGACAGGGGGTAACCATGCCAGTGCTGGTTCCTCCTTATATGGCCACTTGGGCAATATAGGCTTACCTGGTCAAGGTCAGCCTTATCTCCCTTCGTTTGGGGGGGGGTTGTGTAGGAAGGTGGATATCTGACTATGGTTACCCCCAAATTTTTGCCTAGTGTCTAGCTGGTTTTTCGACTTAGTTGGCCTGAGATCCTGCCATTCAGGCTCTCAGGCTATCTGCTCTCTCTGTAAAATGGACTCCATGTACCCTAGGTACATACCCAATTGGTTGGATCACCCTGTCAGCCCCTGTACCAGTGTACACTAGGTACCCAGGGCATTGGTGTATCCAAGGCCTGCCAGGGGCTGAAGCATGTATTATGCCACCCCAGGCTTGGCCTAACAATCTGACACAACTGGCTGATCACTCAGCTGGGGTAAGTTGGTGTAATCACCTCTTACTTAGGTGTAGTATACCTATACCTAAACTTAAATGGGACACCTGGTAACCTATAAGTCACTCCTATGGCAGGCCTTAACAATCCTGAAGGCAGAGTGCTTGGTTCCATGTGAGATGGTGCTCTGGCATGAGCTGAGCCTGTCTGCAGTGGTCGGAACAACTTCCTTCTACTGTTTCCAGATATCGTCATACCATATACTCTTAAGTGCATTATGAACCTCGCGGTTAAATGCTATCTTTGGTTTGGCTTTATCAAAACATGTCGAGTAAGGTGTCATACGAATTGGAATACTAACCCCTCGCCAATTCTGGCGACGGGGTTAGCATTCCACCCTTCTAGAGGGACACGACATGTACAGTACCTGAAACCCGGGTAAAATCAGACATAGCCTCAGCTCCACAAAATGGATGCTGCCACCACAGACACAAGTCTGCCCTCCTGCTGCTGGGAGTCCTTCCAGCTTGGGAGGTGTGGACAAAGGGTTTCCTGCCAGGGGAGGTGCGTGCACCACCCCAGACAGGATTTTGTGTATTGGTCAGGTAGGGCTTGAAAGAAACCAGACATGCCTGTGGCTCACAAGGAGCCTCGGTGCATATGCCAGTTCAAACCGGTCCTGGGGCACACCAGTCCCGGGCCTGGGGCGAGCTGGACAAAGGATTGGGGGTGTAACCACCCCCCTTCCTGGTCCCACCCATAGGGAGGGACCTAGCAGGTAGTCCGGCCCCTAGAATCCGCTTAAAGGTAGGAGCTGTGTCCTAAGACTTCAGACATCCTGGAATCAACTTGAAACTAAGAAGAAGACGGGAACTTCGACATTCTGCTGCACAGAAGACTGAAGAAAATCTCCCCTGTGGTCAGGGAGTGACCACCTTGCTAACGCAAGCACCATCCAGCGAATCAACGTCTGCTTTGCCGCCGCCTCCCGCCGGAGCCCGAGCCCAGAGACTGACAAGACCTGGACCTCCAGACCTCTCACCGCCCGATCCACAGTCCCTGAAAAGAGGAGACCCGTGGAGGCACCGAGACACGTGGAGCCAGCCATCTTGGAACGACTACGACAAGCTGACCAGTGCAACAACCGAGGCTCCCTCCAAGTTGTGCTTTGGGTCCTGAGAAGCCCAACCCTCGAGCAGCATCTGCACCAAAGGTGAGCCCTCCAGCATCTCCACGATCTGCGTGGGGCCCTTCTGCATTTTGCCACTCGACGCGCCTAACCGGTTGCTGGCCCGCTGGCTAGTGGCCATCTTGGCGACGAAATCTACGACAAACACCGCTGGTCTGGTTGCTCCAGACTGGCCCTTGCTCCCCTCCAAAGGAGCAATCCCTCTGACCTTGCTGGTCAGAACCAACAGCTGATTTCCGAATCCTCCTGCAATTGCTTTTGCCAAGGCTTGTTTGCTTCGATCAAGTCGCCGACACCGCCGACAGCGAGAGCCTGCGTGGGACAGCTCGTGAGCCGACTCCTGGACGTCGTCGACCTTCAGGGACCACGTGGCTGCGGAGACAAGCTACCCCTCATCACCTGTTTGCACCCGACATCGCCTGGTACCCACCTGGTGCCACGCTGGTCACTGGCTAGTGACTGTGAACACTGTCCCCTCTGCTTACAGGTCTTCAACATCTCCGATCCACTCTTGGATCCACTGCATCTCTTCCCGACCGACCGCCTGCAGCACTTTTGTCTACAGGCCCCACGGAACAGATAGAAGAAACCCGACGCACTTCGAGGCCTATGCACCCGCTTCCTGTGGGTGAGGTAAAGCTGGCACACCTGTGCCCAAGTGTAGTATTACATCTCTAGTGCCTGTGTTCCAAATCTTAAGTTCCTAGGTCATCCGGAAGATTCCTTTTGCAGTAACTTTGTACTTTTTACGCACCCATTGAAACCTATGGGAGCACGCGTGTGACTATTTGCTCTGCACACGCCACCCGTGGACCTCCTGGTCACTAACTGACGTTAGCTCCTTGTAGGCCCAGCGATTCTAGAGGCCCTAGGCCTTTTCCCTTTTCTGTTCGTGGTACTTATACCACTATTTTAGTATATGGTTCGAGTGGCCACCAGGGCCTATCCATATAAAGTGCAACTTCTGTGTATTCTGTGATAATCTTGTTTGACGATTTGTGCTCCTGTGCTCATAAAGAGACTAGGGGTTACTTTGAGAAATAAATACATGTATATTTTGAATATATATCTGTGTGGTGTCCTTTCATTGGTATAAAAGGGGGTTACTATTGGTAAAACAGCTTGCTTAACACGCATCACGAGTTTAGCCTCAAAGACTGCTTAGCCTACGCTACCACTAGGGCAGCTAGTCCAAAAAGGTTGACTTACAACCACACCATAAGGGTTGCTTGGCATGGTACAAGGTGGTCACTAGAACTAGTGAACAGCATATACCAGGCCAACTTCTCACACTGACTGACACTGACTGACACTGACTGACACTGACTGACACTGACTGACTGACACTGACTGACTGACACTGACTGACTGACACTGACTGACTGACACTGACTGACTGACACTGACTGACTGACACTGACTGACTGACACTGACTGACTGACACTGACTGACTGACACTGACTGACTGACACTGACTGACACTGACTGACACTGACTGACTGACACTGACTGACACTGACTGACACTGACACTGACTGACTGACACTGACACTGACTGACACTGACACTGACTGACTGACACTGACTGACTGACACTGACTGACTGACACTGACTGACTGACACTGACTGACTGACACTGACTGACTGACACTGACTGACTGACACTGACTGACACTGACTGACACTGACTGACACTGACTGACACTGACTGACACTGACTGACACTGACTGACACTGACTGACACTGACTGACTGACACTGACACTGACTGACTGACACTGACTGACACTGACTGACACTGACTGACACTGACTGACACTGACTGACACTGACTGACTGACACTGACTGACTGACACTGACTGACTGACACTGACTGACTGACTGACACTGACTGACTGACACTGACTGACACTGACTGACACTGACTGACACTGACTGACACTGACTGACACTGACTGACACTGACTGACACTGACTGACACTGACTGACTGACACTGACTGACTGACACTGACTGACTGACACTGACTGACTGACACTGACTGACTGACACTGACTGACTGACACTGACCGACTGACACTGACCGACTGACACTGACCGACTGACACTGACCGACTGACACTGACCGACTGACACTGACCGACTGACACTGACCGACTGACACTGACCGACTGACACTGACTGACACTGACTGACTGACACTGACTGACTGACACTGACTGACTGACACTGACTGACTGACACTGACTGACTGACACTGACTGACTGACACTGACTGACTGACACTGACTGACTGACACTGACTGACTGACTGACACTGACTGACACTGACTGACACTGACTGACTGACACTGACTGACACTGACTGACACTGACTGACACTGACTGACACTGACTGACACTGACTGACACTGACTGACTGACACTGACTGACACTGACTGATTCTGACTGACTGACACTGACTGACACTGACTGACTGACACTGACTGACTGACACTGACTGACTGACACTGACTGACTGACACTGACTGACTGACACTGACTGACTGACACTGACTGACTGACTGACACTGACTGACTGACACTGACACTGACTGACTGACACTGACTGACTGACACTGACTGACTGACACTGACTGACTGACACTGACTGACACTGACTGACACTGACTGACACTGACTGACTGACACTGACTGACTGACACTGACTGACTGACACTGACTGACTGACACTGACTGACTGACTGACACTGACTGACTGTCACTGACTGACTGACTGACTGACACTGACTGACTGACACTGACTGACTGACACTGACTGACTGACACTGACTGACTGACACTGACTGACTGACACTGACTGACTGACACTGACTGACACACACTGACTGACTGACACTGACTGACACTGACTGACACTGACTGACACTGACTGACACTGACTGACTGACACTGACTGACTGACACTGACTGACTGACACTGACTGACTGACACTGACTGACACTGACTGACTGACACTGACTGACTGACACTGACTGACACTGACTGACTGACACTGACTGACACTGACTGACACTGACTGACACTGACTGACACTGACTGACACTGACTGACACTGACTGACTGACACTGACAGACTGACACTGACAGACTGACACTGACTGACTGACACTGACTGACACTGACTGACTGACTGACACTGACTGACTGACTGACACTGACTGACTGACACTGACTGACTGACACTGACTGACACTGACTGACACTGACTGACACTGACTGACACTGACTGACACTGACTGACACTGACTGACACTGACTGACACTGACTGACTGACTGACTGACACTGACTGACTGACACTGACTGACTGACACTGACTGACTGACACTGACTGACTGACTGACACTGACTGACTGACACTGACTGACTGACTGACTGACACTGACTGACTGACACTGACTGACTGACACTGACTGACTGACACTGACTGACTGACACTGACTGACTGACACTGACTGACTGACACTGACTGACTGACACTGACTGACTGACACTGACTGACTGACACTGACTGACTGACACTGACTGACTGACACTGACTGACTGACACTGACTGACTGACACTGACTGACACTGACTGACACTGACTGACACTGACTGACACTGACTGACACTGACTGACACTGACTGACACTGACTGACACTGACTGACTGACACTGACAGACTGACACTGACTGACTGACACTGACTGACACTGACTGACTGACTGACACTGACTGACTGACTGACACTGACTGACTGACACTGACTGACTGACACTGACTGACACTGACTGACTGACTGACACTGACTGACTGACTGACACTGACCGACTGACACTGACCGACTGACACTGACCGACTGACACTGACCGACTGACACTGACCGACTGACACTGACCGACTGACACTGACCGACACTGACCGACTGACACTGACTGACACTGACTGACTGACACTGACTGACTGACACTGACTGACTGACACTGACTGACTGACACTGACTGACTGACACTGACTGACTGACACTGACTGACTGACACTGACTGACTGACTGACACTGACTGACTGACACTGACTGACTGACACTGACTGACACTGACTGACACTGACTGACACTGACTGACACTGACTGACTGACACTGACTGACACTGACTGATTCTGACTGACTGACACTGACTGACACTGACTGACTGATTCTGACTGACTGACACTGACTGACACTGACTGACTGACACTGACTGACTGACACTGACTGACACTGACTGACACTGACTGACACTGACTGACACTGACTGACACTGACTGACTGACACTGACTGACACTGACTGACACTGACTGACACTGACTGACTGACACTGACTGACTGACACTGACTGACTGACACTGACTGACTGACACTGACTGACACTGACTGACTGACACTGACTGACACTGACTGACACTGACACTGACTGACACTGACTGACACTGACACTGACTGACTGACACTGACTGACTGACTGACACTGACTGACTGACACTGACACTGACTGACTGACTGACACTGACTGACACTGACTGACTGACACTGACTGACTGACACTGACTGACACTGACTGACACTGACTGACACTGACTGACACTGACTGACTGACACTGACTGACTGACACTGACTGACTGACACTGACTGACTGACACTGACTGACTGACACTGACTGACTGACTGACACTGACTGACTGACTGACTGACACTGACTGACTGACACTGACTGACTGACACTGACTGACTGACACTGACTGACTGACACTGACTGACTGACACTGACTGACACTGACTGACTGACACTGACTGACACTGACTGACACTGACTGACACTGACTGACTGACACTGACTGACTGACACTGACTGACTGACACTGACTGACTGACACTGACTGACTGACACTGACTGACTGACACTGACTGACTGACACTGACTGACTGACACTGACACTGACTGACACTGACTGACTGACTGACACTGACTGACTGACTGACACTGACACTGACTGACACTGACTGACTGACTGACACTGACTGACTGACTGACACTGACTGACTGACACTGACTGACTGACTGACACTGACTGACTGACACTGACTGACTGACACTGACTGACTGACTGACACTGACTGACTGACACTGACTGACTGACTGACTGACACTGACTGACTGACACTGACTGACACTGACTGACTGACACTGACTGACTGACACTGACTGACTGACACTGACTGACTGACACTGACTGACACTGACTGACTGACACTGACTGACACTGACTGACACTGACTGACACTGACTGACTGACACTGACTGACTGACACTGACTGACTGACACTGACTGACTGACACTGACTGACTGACACTGACTGACTGACACTGACACTGACTGACTGACACTGACTGACACTGACACTGACTGACTGACACTGACACTGACTGACACTGACTGACACTGACTGACACTGACTGACTGACACTGACTGACTGACACTGACTGACTGACACTGACTGACTGACACTGACTGACTGACACTGACTGACTGACACTGACTGACTGACACTGACTGACTGACACTGACTGACACTGACTGACTGACACTGACTGACTGACACTGACTGACACTGACTGACACTGACTGACACTGACTGACTGACACTGACTGACACTGACTGACTGACACTGACACTGACTGACTGACACTGACTGACTGACACTGACTGACTGACACTGACTGACACTGACTGACTGACACTGACTGACTGACACTGACTGACTGACACTGACTGACTGACACTGACAGACTGACACTGACTGACTGACTGACACTGACTGACACTGACTGACTGACTGACACTGACTGACTGACTGACACTGACTGACTGACACTGACTGACTGACACTGACTGACACTGACTGACACTGACTGACACTGACTGACACTGACTGACACTGACTGACACTGACTGACACTGACTGACACTGACTGACTGACACTGACTGACACTGACTGACACTGACTGACTGACACTGACACTGACTGACTGACACTGACCGACTGACACTGACTGACTGACACTGACTGACTGACACTGACTGACTGACACTGACTGACTGACACTGACTGACACTGACTGACTGACACTGACTGACACTGACTGACACTGACTGACACTGACTGACTGACACTGACTGACTGACACTGACTGACTGACACTGACTGACTGACACTGACTGACTGACACTGACTGACTGACACTGACTGACTGACACTGACACTGACTGACTGACACTGACTGACACTGACACTGACTGACACTGACACTGACTGACACTGACTGACACTGACTGACACTGACTGACTGACACTGACTGACTGACACTGACTGACTGACACTGACTGACTGACACTGACTGACACTGACTGACTGACACTGACTGACACTGACTGACACTGACTGACACTGACTGACTGACACTGACTGACACTGACTGACACTGACTGACACTGACTGACACTGACTGACACTGACTGACTGACACTGACTGACTGACACTGACTGACACTGACTGACTGACACTGACTGACTGACACTGACTGACTGACACTGACTGACTGACACTGACTGACACTGACTGACTGACACTGACTGACACTGACTGACTGACACTGACTGACTGACACTGACTGACTGACACTGACTGACTGACACTGACTGACTGACACTGACTGACTGACACTGACTGACTGTAGGAAGGTGGATATCTGACTATGGTTACCCCCAAATTTTTGCCTAGTGTCTAGCTGGTTTTTCGACTTAGTTGGCCTGAGATCCTGCCATTCAGGCTCTCAGGCTATCTGCTCTCTCTGTAAAATGGACTCCATGTACCCTAGGTACATACCCAATTGGTTGGATCACCCTGTCAGCCCCTGTACCAGTGTACACTAGGTACCCAGGGCATTGGTATATCCAAGGCCTGCCAGGGGCTGAAGCATGTATTATGCCACCCCAGGCTTGGCCTAACAATCTGACACAACTGGCTGATCACTCAGCTGGGGTAAGTTGGTGTAATCACCTCTTACTTAGGTGTAGTATACCTATACCTAAACTTAAATGGGACACCTGGTAACCTATAAGTCACTCCTATGGCAGGCCTTAACAATCCTGAAGGCAGAGTGCTTGGTTCCATGTGAGATGGTGCTCTGGCATGAGCTGAGCCTGTCTGCAGTGGTCGGAACAACTTCCTTCTACTGTTTCCAGATATCGTCATACCATATACTCTTAAGTGCATTATGAACCTCGCGGTTAAATGCTATCTTTGGTTTGGCTTTATCAAAACATGTCGAGTAAGGTGTCATACGAATTGGAATACTAACCCCTCGCCAATTCTGGCGACGGGGTTAGCATTCCACCCTTCTAGAGGGACACGACATGTACAGTGCCTGAAACCCGGGTAAAATCAGACATAGCCTCAGCTCCACAAAATGGATGCTGCCACCACAGACACAAGTCTGCCCTCCTGCTGCTGGGAGTCCTTCCAGCTTGGGAGGTGTGGACAAAGGGTTTCCTGCCAGGGGAGGTGCGTGCACCACCCCAGACAGGATTTTGTGTATTGGTCAGGTAGGGCTTGAAAGAAACCAGACATGCCTGTGGCTCACAAGGAGCCTCGGTGCATATGCCAGTTCAAACCGGTCCTGGGGCACACCAGTCCCGGGCCTGGGGCGAGCTGGACAAAGGATTGGGGGTGTAACCACCCCCCTTCCTGGTCCCACCCATAGGGAGGGACCTAGCAGGTAGTCCGGCCCCTAGAATCCGAATAAAGGTAGGAGCTGTGTCCTAAGACTTCAGACATCCTGGAATCAACTTGAAACTAAGAAGAAGACGGGAACTTCGACATTCTGCTGCACAGAAGACTGAAGAAAATCTCCCCTGTGGTCAGGGAGTGACCACCTTGCTAACGCAAGCACCATCCAGCGAATCACCGTCTGCTTTGCCGCCGCCTCCCGCCGGAGCCCGAGCCCAGAGACTGACAAGACCTGGACCTCCAGACCTCTCACCGCCCGATCCACAGTCCCTGAAAAGAGGAGACCCGTGGAGGCACCGAGACACGTGGAACCAGCCATCTTGGAACGACTACGACAAGCTGACCAGTGCAACAACCGAGGCTCCCTCCAAGTTGTGCTTTGGGTCCTGAGAAGCCCAACCCTCGAGCAGCATCTGCACCAAAGGTGAGCCCTCCAGCATCTCCACGATCTGCGTGGGGCCCTTCTGCATTTTGCCACTCGACGCGCCTAACCGGTTGCTGGCCCGCTGGCTAGTGGCCATCTTGGCGACGAAATCTACGACAAACACCGCTGGTCTGGTTGCTCCAGACTGGCCCTTGCTCCCCTCCAAAGGAGCAATCCCTCTGACCTTGCTGGTCAGAACCAACAGCTGATTTCCGAATCCTCCTGCAATTGCTTTTGCCAAGGCTTGTTTGCTTCGATCAAGTCGCCGACACCGCCGACAGCGAGAGCCTGCGTGGGACAGCTCGTGAGCCGACTCCTGGACGTCGTCGACCTTCAGGGACCACGTGGCTGCGGAGACAAGCTACCCCTCATCACCTGTTTGCACCCGACATCGCCTGGTACCCACCTGGTGCCACGCTGGTCACTGGCTAGTGACTGTGAACACTGTCCCCTCTGCTTACAGGTCTTCAACATCTCCGATCCACTCTTGGATCCACTGCATCTCTTCCCGACCGACCGCCTGCAGCATCTTTGTCCCAGGCTCAACGGAACAGATAGAAGAAACCCGACGCACTTTGAGGCCTATGCACCCGCTTCCTGTGGGTGAGGTAAAGCTGGTACTCCGGTGCCCATGTGTAGTAATACATCTCTAGTGCCTGTGTTCCAAATCTTAAGTTCCTAGGTCATCCGGAAGATTCCTTTTGCAGTAACTTTGTACTTTTTACGCACCCATTGAAACCTATGGGAGCCCGCGTGTGACTATTTGCTCTGCACACGCCACCCGTGGACCTCCTGGTCACTAACTGACGTTAGCTCCTTGTAGGCCCAGCGATTCTAGAGGCCCTAGGCCTTTTCCCTTTTCTGTTCGTGGTACTTATACCACTATTTTAGTATATGGTTCGAGTGGCCACCAGGGCCTATCCATATAAAGTGCAACTTCTGTGTATTCTGTGATAATCTTGTTTGACGATTTGTGCTCCTGTGCTCCTAAAGAGACTAGGGGTTACTTTGAGAAATAAATACATATATATTTTGAATATATATCTGTGTGGTGTCCTTTCATTGGTATAAAAGGGGGTTATATTTGGTAAAACAGCTGGCTTAACACGCATCACGAGTTTAGCCTCAAAGACTGCTTAGCCTACGCTACCACTAGGGCAGCTAGTCCAAAAAGGTTGACTTACAACCACACCATAAGGGTTGCTTGGCATGGTACAAGGTGGTCACTAGAACTAGTGAACAGCATATACCAGGCCAACTTCTCACATTGGTGGCAGCGGTGGGATTTGAGCTTGCTGTGTTTTACCATTGTATTCTCTTGGTTACCAATTGAAAGATCACATAGGTACCTGTAGGTACATATAAAACAAGATTAGATATACATAAGTTCTACTGAACTTAGTTGTTGTAGAGCAAAGGGAGTAGCACACCCTGACTACAACTACTAGATAGGTTTAGTAGGTAAACACAAGTGTAGGTAGATTGCAACACATCCACCCACACTTAAGAGCAATGGCCGGGGCAGAGGGGTCCACTGTACCCATCTCTGTTGAGAGTGACCCCCAGAGGGCAACATCCAGCTTTGCTACCCTTAATCAGAATGAGCTCAGGCATTTGGCAACTCTTAGAGGCCTTAAACAGCCCAAGAACCCTACCTCTGCTGAGCTCAGAGAACTCTTACAAAATGATGAGAATCAGAGAGAACTCAGGAAAGCTTCCCAGTTAGCCCCCTTAGGGTCAGGAACAGGAGGCCCCCCTTCTGAAGATGCCACAGAGGTACCCCCTTTCAATAGTCACCCCTTAGATGGGATGCCTACCACAGAGGAAGAAAGTGATGGGGATACAGATGTGAGTGGGGATGAAGGGAGAACTAGCCCAGTGCCAAGTGTTATACTTGGCCCAGCTAAACTAAGGCTATTGGGGACTGACAGTGGGTTCACCCCATTGGATCTCCCCAGTGGACTTAACACAGGGCTTGGAAGGCAAAGGAATCGCTCAGGTGACTCCAATGCTTCCCATGGCTCTAGAGGCTCTCAAGGTCACTCCAGAAGGAGACTGACCACCCCTCAGAGGAGGGAACATGAGGCCAGAATGCAGGAAGCCCAGCTGAGGATCAGGAAGCAGGAGCTAGAAGTAGCCCTGATGGAAGAAAAACTGAGCAAGGCTAGGCAGCATAGAGAGAGTGGGTCTATACCCACTGGTGGCAGCAATGTCCCTAGGGACAAAGATAGGGTCTTTGACAATAGGAACCTGTCCAAGATTGTGCCCCCCTACAAAAGTGGGGATGACATCCACAAATGGATGACTGCTCTTGAGAGAGCCTGCAAAGTGCAGCAGGTTCCTGAAGACCAGTGGGCAGCAATCTTATGGCTCTCCTTTGAGGGGAGAGGCAGAGATAGACTCCTCACTGTTAGAGAAGAGGATGTCAGAAATTACAGAGTCCTGAAGAGTGTCCTAGTTGATGGGTTAGGCTTAACCACTGAACAGTACAGGTTAATGTTCAGAGACACCCAGAAGACACAGACTCAGGACTGGTCTGAATATGTGGAATGTGCCACTAAGGCTTTGGAGGGTTGGTTGCTGGGAAGTAAGGTGTCGGATTATACAGGATTGTACAATTTGATGATGAGAGAGCAGATTTTAAGTAATTGTCAAAACCAGCTTCTCCATCAACACCTGGTAGACTCAGATTTGACCTCTCCCCAAGAATTGGGAAAGAGGGCAGATAAATGGGTCAGGACCAGGATCAGGCCTAAAAACCAGGGTGGTGACCAAAAGAAAGATACCACCAAGCCTCAAGAGAAGGGTGGGGATAAAGAAAAAGAGAAACCTTCCTCAGGGCCCCAAAACTCCACACAGGGTGGTGGGTCCCAAGCTCCCTCCTCTACCACAGCTAAAAAGCCCTACTGCCATGAGTGTAAAACTCCTGGGCATTGGAAAACTGACAGCGGTTGCCCAAGGGCTAAAAACAAAACTGTTCCTCCAATTACTCCTGTCACACCACCTATTACTGTCAGCAGTAATCCCCCAGGTGGTGGGAGTGCCCCCAGAAATCTGGGTGGGTTTACTTGGGGAACACAGGGGGACCCTGGCTTAGCCAATTCCCCTACAGCAACCACTCTTGTCTGTGATGGTGGCATGGGGTTTGCCAACTTCACTGCCTGTCCCAACACTTTGGGTAGGTACAGACAGGAGCCCTACATCAATGGTACAAAAGCTGAGGCCTACAGAGACACTGGGGCTAGCATCACAATGGTGGCCCATTGGCTAGTTCCCTCTGAGCAGCTTTTGCCCGGTTTCTCCTACCAGGTGACTAACATTGATGGCAAACAGAACAGTCATCCCATGGCAGAGGTATGTCTCAGCTGGGGAGGGGTCACTGGCCCTAAAAGGGTAGCAGTGTCCCCAACCTTGCCTGTAGACTGCTTACTGGGGAATGACTTAGAACTCTCAGCTTGGGCTGGAGTTGAACAAGACACCCATTCTAAAATGGTAGGCCTTTCACAAAAGGGTAGGGGGGTTGTGCCATTCACAACCCCTGTCCAAATAGATTTCCTCCCTGAAAAGGTTGGAAGGGCAGTGGTAGCCACAGCCCAGGCACAGACAGACTTCCCTGTAGGGACTGGCAGAGCTGTGACAGTCACAGCTCAAACACAAACTGAGTGCCCCCCTGAAAAGGTTGGCAAGGCTGTAATGGTCTCAGCCTATACTCAGACTGACATAGGTGTAGTGAAGCCTGAAACAATGGATCACTCCACACAAACTGAGAGTAGTGGGGAGGAAGAAAAGTCTCCCTCTCCCCAGACATTAGGAAAAGGTCAGCCTCCTCAGGGATCTGACCTCACCCCTTGTGAAGGAACTGCCCCAGAGGTAGCCAGGCCTGGCCTGGCAGAGCCTCTGATGTCAGTGGCCCCTTCCAAGGTGGGATCCAGTCTGGTGCAGGTAGCCTGCCTCTCTCTACCCTGCCTCAGTCAGCCCAGGGCTGCAGAGGTCAGGGAGGCCAGTGGACCCCCAGAGGGCCCCTGTCCACAAGAACCCCCCCATCAAAAGAATGAGGATTGCCTGGCTAGTAGCCCTAGTCAGGTGATGGGTAAAAACATTCCTGAGGGATCTCCTTTACAGGTAGTTAGGGACCTCCCCCAGGGGGATTCTGTTGGGCACAGGCAAACATGGGACCTTAGGGCCCCAAACCTGACCTGTCCCTCCAGTAAGCCCACAAAAGGGACCCAGCCTCCAGCTTTAGGTAGCCAGAGGCTGACCCTGAGAGCACAGTGCAACTCAGTTAAAGAAAGAAAGGCATCCATGGTGGAGGATGATTGGAGGAGGCTGAGGCCTCACTTTGAGGACACTCACTTCAGTACTCCATCTCAACACCAGCCTTTTACTTTGCCAAGACACACCACAGGTAGAGATTCCCTATGGTGGAGACCCTCTGATACCCTTAGTGTGAGGGATTGCTTAGTGGACCATGAGACAGGGGGTAACCATGCCAGTGCTGGTTCCTCCTTATATGGCCACTTGGGCAATATAGGCTTACCTGGTCAAGGTCAGCCTTATCTCCCTTCGTTTGGGGGGGGGTTGTGTAGGAAGGTGGATATCTGACTATGGTTACCCCCAAATTTTTGCCTAGTGTCTAGCTGGTTTTTCGACTTAGTTGGCCTGAGATCCTGCCATTCAGGCTCTCAGGCTATCTGCTCTCTCTGTAAAATGGACTCCATGTACCCTAGGTACATACCCAATTGGTTGGATCACCCTGTCAGCCCCTGTACCAGTGTACACTAGGTACCCAGGGCATTGGTATATCCAAGGCCTGCCAGGGGCTGAAGCATGTATTATGCCACCCCAGGCTTGGCCTAACAATCTGACACAACTGGCTGATCACTCAGCTGGGGTAAGTTGGTGTAATCACCTCTTACTTAGGTGTAGTATACCTATACCTAAACTTAAATGGGACACCTGGTAACCTATAAGTCACTCCTATGGCAGGCCTTAACAATCCTGAAGGCAGAGTGCTTGGTTCCATGTGAGATGGTGCTCTGGCATGAGCTGAGCCTGTCTGCAGTGGTCGGAACAACTTCCTTCTACTGTTTCCAGATATCGTCATACCATATACTCTTAAGTGCATTATGAACCTCGCGGTTAAATGCTATCTTTGGTTTGGCTTTATCAAAACATGTCGAGTAAGGTGTCATACGAATTGGAATACTAACCCCTCGCCAATTCTGGCGACGGGGTTAGCATTCCACCCTTCTAGAGGGACACGACATGTACAGTGCCTGAAACCCGGGTAAAATCAGACATAGCCTCAGCTCCACAAAATGGATGCTGCCACCACAGACACAAGTCTGCCCTCCTGCTGCTGGGAG
>NW_028188278.1:0-42490 GCF_964204655.1 Triturus cristatus | reverse complement strand
AGAGTGGGTAGAGTAGAGTGGTAGAGTAGAGCAGAGTGGGTAGAGTAGAGTAGAGCAGAGTGGGTAGAGTAGAGTAGAGAGGGTAGAGTAGAGTGGGTAGAGTAGAGTAGAGTGGAGTGGGTAGATTAGGGTGGAGGGGGTAGAGTAGAGTAGAGTGGGTAGAGTAGAGTGGAGTGGGTAGAGTGGAGTGGGTAGAGTAGAGTAGAGTGGAGTGGGTGGAGTAGAGTGGAGTGGGTAGAGTAGAGTGGGTAGAGTAGAGTGGGTAGAGTAGAGTAGAGAGGAGTGGGTTAAGTAGAGTAGAGTAGAGTGTAGTCTGTAGAGTGGAGTGGAGTGGGTAGAGTAGAGTGGTGTGGGTAGAGTAGAGTGGAGTGGGTAGAGTGGAGTGGGTAGAGTAGAGTGGAGTGGGTAGAGTACAGTCGGTAGAGTAGAGTAGAGTGGGCAGAGTAGAGTGGAGTGGGTAGAGTAGAGTGGAGTGGGTAGAGTAGAGTGGGTAGAGTAGAGTGGGTAGAGTAGAGTAGAGTGGAGTGGGTAAAGTAGAGTAGAGTAGAGTGTAGTCGGTAGAGTAGAGTGGAGTGGGTAGAGTGGAGTGGGTAGAGTAGGGTAGAGTAGAGAGGAGTGGGGTAGAGTAGGGAAGAGTAGAGTAGAGTGGAGTGGAGTGGGTAGATGGAGTGTGTAGAGTAGAGTGGAGTGGGTAGAGTAGAGTGGGTAGAGTAGAGTAGAGGTGGAGTGGGTAGAGTGGAGTGGGTAGAGTAGAGTGGAGTGGGTAGAGTGGATGGGTAGAGTAGATTGGAGTGGGTAGAGTGGAGTGGAGTGGAGTGGGTAGAGTGGAATGGGTAGGGTAGAGTGGAGTGAAGTGGGTAGAGTGGAGTGGGTAGAGTGGAGTGGAGTGGGTAGAGTGGAGTGGGTAGGGTAGAGTGGAGTGGAGTGGGTAGAGTGGAGTGTAGTGGGTAGAGTAGAGTGGAGTGGAGTGGAGTGGAGTGGGTAGAGTAGAGTAGAGTGGGTAGAGTAGAGTAGAGTGGGTAGAGTAGAGTGGGTAGAGTAGAGTAGAGTGGAGTGGGTAGAGTGGAGTGGGTAGAGTGGAGTGGGTAGAGTGGAGTGGGTAGAGTAGAGTAGAGTGATGTGGGTAGAGTGGAGTGGGTACAGTAGAGTAGAGTGGAGTGGGTAGAGTAGAGTGAAGTGGGTAGAGTAGAGTGGAGTGGGTAGAGTAGAGTGGGTAGAGTAGAGTGAGAAGAGTAGAGTAGGTAGAGTAGAGTGGGTAGAGTAGCGTAGAGTGGGTAGAGTAGAGTAGAGTAGGGTGGGTAGAGGTAGAGTAGAGTGGGTAGAGTAGAGTGGGTAGAGTAGTGTGAGTAGAGTGGGTAGAGTAGAGTGGAGTGGGTAGAGTGGAGTGGGTAGAGTAGAGTGGAGTGGGTAGAGTGGATTGGGTAGAGTAGATTGGAATGGGTAGAGTGGAGTGGAGTGGAGTGGGTAGAGTGGAGTGGGTAGGGTAGAGTGGAGTGAAGTGGGTAGAGTGGAGTGGGTAGAGGACTGGAGTGGGTAGAGTGGAGTGGGTAGGGTAGAGTGGAGTGGAGTGGGTAGAGTGGAGTGGAGTGGTAGAGTAGAGTGGAGTGGAGTGGAGTGGGTAGAGTAGAGTAGAGTAGAGTGGGTAGAGTAGAGTAGAGTGGGTAGAGTAGAGTTGGTAGAGTAGTGTAGAGTGGGTAGAGTAGAGTGGAGTGGGTAGAGTGGAGTGGGTAGATGGAGTGGTAGAGTAGAGTAGAGTGGAGTGGGTAGAGTGGAGTGGGTAGAGTAGAGTAGAGTGGAGTGGTAGAGTAAGTGGAGTGGGTAGAGTGGAGTGGGTAAAGTAGAGTAGAGTGGAGTGGTAGAGTAGAGTGGAGTGGGTAGAGTAGAGTGGAGTGGGTAGAGTAGAGTAGAGTGGGTAGAGTAGAGTGTAATTTAGAATAGTAGAGTAGGTAGAGTAGAGTGGGTAGAGTAGAGTAGAGTGGGTAGAGTAGAGTAGAGTGGGTAGAGTAGAGTAGAGTAGGGTGGTAGAGTAGAGTAGAGTGGGTAGAGTAGTGGGTAGAGTAGTGTGAGTAGAGTAGAGTGGGTAGAGTAGAGTGGGTAGAGTAGAGTAGTGGTAGAGTAGAGTAGAGTAGTAGTGGGCAGAGTAGAGTGGGTAGAGTAGAGTGGGTAGAGTAGAGTATAGTGGGTAGAGTAGAGTAGTAGAGTGGGTAGAGTAGAATAAAGTGGAGTGGGTAGAGTAGAGTAGAGTGGAGTGGGTAGAGTGGAGTGGGTAGAGGTGGAGTGGTAGAGTAGGGTAGAGTGGGTAGAGTAGAGTGAAGTGGGTAGAGTAGGGTAGAGTGGAGTGGTAGAGTAGAGTAAAGTAGAGTGGGAGAGTAGAGTAGAGTGGAGTGGTAGAGGGGAGTGGTATAGTAGAGTGGAGTGGGTAGAGTAGAGTAGAGTGGGTAGAGTAGAGTACAGTGTAGTGGGTAGAGTGGAGTGAGTAGTGTGGAGTGGGTAGAGTAGAGTGGAGTGGAGTGGGTAGACTAGAGTGGAGTGGGTAGAGTAGAGTATAGTGGGTAGAGAAGAGTGGGTAGAGTAGATACAGTGGAGTAGGTAGAGTGGAGTGGGTAGAGTGGAGTGGGTAGAGTAGAGTGGGTAGAGTAGAGTAGAGTGGGTAGAGTAGAGTAGAGTGGGGAATGGGTAGAGTGGAGTGGAGTGGGTAGAGTGGAGTGGGTAGGGTAGAGTGGAGTGAAGTGGGTAGAGTGGAGTGGGTAAAGTGGAGTGGAGTGGGTAGAGTGGAGTGGGTAGGGTAGAGTGGAGTGGAGTGGGTAGAGTGGAGTGGAGTGGGTAGAGTAGAGTGGAGTGGAGTGGAGTGGGTAGAGTAGAGGAGAGTGGGTAGAGTAGAGTGGGTAGAGTAGAGTGGGTAGAGTAGTGTAGAGTGGGTAGAGTAGAGTAGAGTGGAGTGGGTAGAGTGGAGTGGGTAGAGTGGAGTGGGTAGAGTAGAGTAGAGTGGAGTGGGTAGAGTGGAGTGGGTAGAGTAGAGTAGAGTGGAGTGGGTAGAGTAGAGTGGAGTGGGTAGAGTAGAGTGGGTAGAGTAGAGTAGAGTGGAGTGGGTAGAGTAGAGTGGAGTGGGTAGAGTAGAGTAGAGTGGGTAAAGTAGAGTGAGAAGAGTAGAGTAGGTAGAGTAGAGTGGGTAGAGTAGAGTAGAATGGGTAGAGTAGAGTAGAGTGGGTAGAGTAGAGAAGAGTGGGTAGAGTAGAGTAGAGTAGGGTGGGTAGAGTAGAGTAGAGTGGGTAGAGTAGAGTGGGTAGAGTAGAGTAGAGTGGGTAGAGTAGAGTAGAGTAGAGTGGGTAGAGTAGAGTGGGTAGAGGTAGAGTAGAGTGGTGGGGTAGAGTAGAGTAGAGTGGAGTGGGTAGAGTGGAGTGGGTAGAGTGGAGTGGAGTGGGTAGAGTGGAGTGGGTAGAGTGGAGTGGGTAGAGTGGAGTGGGTAGAGTAGGGTAGAGTGGGTAGAGTAGATTGGAGTGGGTAGAGTAGGGTAGAGTGGAGTGGGTAGAGTAGAGTGGGGAGAGTAGAGTAGAGTGGAGTGGGTAGAGGGGAGTGGGTAGAGTAGAGTGGGTAGAGTAGAGTAGAGTGGAGTGGGTAGAGTGGAGTGGGTAGAGTAGAGTAGAGTGGAGTGGGTAGAGTAGAGTGGAGTGGGTAGAGTAGAGTAGAGTGGGTAGAGTAGAGTGAGAAGAGTAGAGTGGGTAGAGTAGAGAGGTAGAGTAGAGTAGAGTGGGTAGAGTAGAGTAGAGTAGAGTGGGTAGAGTAGAGTAGAGTGGGTAGAGTAGAGTAGAGTAGAGTGGGTAGAGTGGAGTGGGTAGAGTGGAGTGGGTAGAGTAGGGTAGATTGGGTAGAGTAGATTGGAGTGGGTAGAGTAGGGTAGAGTGGAGTGGGTAGAGTAGAGTGGGAGAGTAGAGTAGAGTGGAGTGGGTAGAGGGGAGTGGGTAGAGTAGAGTGGAGTGGGTAGAGTAGAGTAGAGTGGAGTGGGTAGAGTGGAGTGGGTAGAGTAGAGTAGAGTGTAGTGGGGTAGAGTAGAGTGGAGTGGGTAGAGTAGAGTAGAGTGGGTAGAGTAGAGTGAGAAGAGTAGAGTGGGTAGAGTAGAGTGGGTAGAGTAGAGTAGAGAAGAGTGGGTAGAGTAGAGTAGAGTAGGGTGGGTAGAGTAGAGTAGAGTGGGTAGAGTAGAGTGGGTAGAGTAGAGTAGAGTGGGTAGAGTAGAGTAGAGTGGAGTGGGTAGAGTAGAGTGGAGTGGGTAGAGTAGAGTAGAGTGGGTAGAGTAGAGTGAGAAGAGTAGAGTAGGTAGAGTAGAGTGGGTAGAGTAGAGTAGAGTGGGTAGAGTAGAGTAGAGTGGGTAGAGTAGAGTAGAGTAGGGTGGGTAGAGTAGAGTAGAGTGGGTAGAGTAGAGTGGGTAGAGTAGTGTGAGTAGAGTAGAGTGGGTAGAGTAGAGTGGGTAGAGTAGAGTAGAGTGGTAGAGTAGAGTAGAGTAGAGTGGGCAGAGTAGAGTGGGTAGAGTAGAGTGGGTAGAGTAGAGTAGAGTGGGTAGAGAGAGTAGAGCAGAGTGGGTAGAGTAGAATAAAGTGGAGTGGGTAGAGTAGAGTAGAGTGGAGTGGGTAGAGTGGAGTGGGTAGAGTGGAGTGGGTAGAGTAGGGTAGAGTGGGTAGAGTAGAGTGAAGTGGGTAGAGTAGGGTAGAGTGGAGTGGGTAGAGTAGAGTAAAGTAGAGTGGGGAGAGTAGAGTAGAGTGGAGTGGGTAGAGGGGAGTGGGTAGAGTAGAGTGGAGTGGGTAGAGTAGAGTAGAGTGGGTAGAGTAGAGTGAGAAGAGTAGAGTGGGTAGAGTAGAGTGGGTAGAGTAGAGTAGAGAAGAGAGGGTAGAGTAGAGTAGAGTAGGGTGGGTAGAGTAGAGTGGAGTGGGTAGAGTGGAGTGGGTAAAGTAGAGTAGAGTGGTGGGAGAGTAGAGTGGAGTGGGTAGAGTAGAGTGGAGTGGGTAGAGTAGAGTAGAGTGGGTAGAGTAGAGTGAGAAGAGTAGAGTAGGTAGAGTAGAGTGGGTAGAGTCGAGTAGAGTGGGTAGAGTAGAGTAGAGTGGGTAGAGTAGAGTAGAGTAGGGTGGGTAGAGTAGAGTAGAGTGGGTAGAGATTAGAGTACGTAGTTTAGATGGGTAGAGTAGAGTGGGTAGAGTAGAGTAGAGTGGTAGAGTAGAGATGAGTAGAGTGGGCAGAGTAGAGTGGGTAGAGTAGAGTGGGTAGAGTAGAGTAGAGTGGGTAGAGTAGAGTAGAGTAGAGTGGGTAGAGTAGAATAAAGTGGAGTGGGTAGAGTAGAGTAGAGTGGAGTGGGTAGAGTGGAGTGGGTAGAGTGGAGTGGGTAGAGTAGGGTAGAGTGGGTAGAGTAGAGTGAAAGTGGGTAGAGTAGGGTAGAGTGGAGTGAGTAGGAGTAGAGTAAAGTAGAGTGGGGAGAGTAGAGTAGAGTGGAGTGGGTAGAGGGGAGTGGGTAGAGTAGAGTGGAGTGGGTAGAGTAGAGTAGAGTGGGTAGAGTAGAGTACCAGTGTAGTGGGTAGAGTGGAGTGAGTAGTGTGGAGTGGGTAGAGTAGAGTGGAGTGGAGTGGGTAGACTAGAGTGGAGTGGGTAGAGTAGAGTAGAGTGGGTAGAGTAGAGTGGGTAGAGTAGAGTACAGTGGAGTAGGTAGAGTGGAGTGGGTAGAGTGGAGTCGGTAGAGTAGAGTGGGTAGAGTAGAGTAGAGTGGGTAGAGTAGAGTAGAGTGGGTAGAAGTGCAGTGGGCTAGAGTAGAGTGGAATGGGTAGAGTGGAGTGGAGTGGGTAGAGTGGAGTGGGTAGGGTAGAGTGGAGTGAAGTGGGTAGAGTGGAGTGGGTAAAGTGGAGTGGAGTGGGTAGAGTGGAGTGGGTAGGGTAGAGTGGAGTGGAGTGGGTAGAGTAGAGTGGAGTGGGTAGAGTAGAGTGGAGTGGAGTGGAGTGGGTAGAGTAGAGGAGAGTGGGTAGAGTAGAGTGGGTAGAGTAGAGTGGGTAGAGTAGTGTAGAGTGGGTAGAGTAGAGTAGAGTGGAGTGGGTAGAGTGGGAGGGGTAGAGTGGAGTGGTAGAGTAGAGTAGAGTGGAGTGGGTAGAGTGGAGTGGGTAGAGTAGAGTAGAGTGGAGTGGGTAGAGTAGAGTGGAGTGGGTAGAGTAGAGTGGGTAGAGTAGAGTAGAGTGGAGTGGGTAGAGTAGAGTGGAGTGGGTAGAGTAGAGTAGAGTGGGTAAAGTAGAGTGAGAAGAGTAGAGTAGGTAGAGTAGAGTGGGTAGAGTAGAGTAGAATGGGTGGAGTAGAGTAGAGTGGGTAGAGTAGAGAAGAGTGGGTAGAGTAGAGTAGAGTAGGGTGGGTAGAGTAGAGTAGAGTGGGTAGAGTAGAGTGGGTAGAGTAGAGTAGAGTGGGTAGAGTAGAGTAGAGTAGAGTGGGTAGAGTAGAGTGGGTAGAGTAGAGTAGAGTGGAGTGGGTAGAGTAGAGTAGAGTGGAGTGGGTAGAGTGGAGTGGGTAGAGTGGAGTGGAGTGGGTAGAGTGGAGTGGGTAGAGTGGAGTGGGTAGAGTGGAGTGGGTAGAGTAGGGTAGAGTGGGTAGAGTAGATTGGAGTGGGTAGAGTAGGGTAGAGTGGAGTGGGTAGAGTAGAGTGGGGAGAGTAGAGTAGAGTGGAGTGGGTAGAGGGGAGTGGGTAGAGTAGAGTGGGTAGAGTAGAGTAGAGTGGAGTGGGTAGAGTGGAGTGGGTAGAGTAGAGTAGAGTGGAGTGGGTAGAGTAGAGTGGAGTGGGTAGAGTAGAGTAGAGTGGGTAGAGTAGAGTGAGAAGAGTAGAGTGGGTAGAGTAGAGAGGGTAGAGTAGAGTAGAGTGGGTAGAGTAGAGTTGAGTAGAGTGTGTAGAGTAGAGTAAAGTGGGTAGAGTAGAGTAGAGTAGAGTGGGTAGAGTGGAGTGGGTAGAGTGGAGTGGGTAGAGTAGGGTAGATTGGGTAGAGTAGATTGGAGTGGGTAGAGTAGGGTAGAGTGGGATGGGTAGAGTAGAGTGGGGAGAGTAGAGTAGAGTGGAATGGGTAGAGGGGAGTGGGTAGAGTAGAGTGGAGTGGGTAGAGTAGAGTAGAGTGGAGTGGGTAGAGTGGAGTGGGTAGAGTAGAGTAGAGTGGAGTGGGTAGAGTAGAGTGGAGTGGGTAGAGTAGAGTAGAGTGGGTAGAGTAGAGTGAGAAGAGTAGAGTGGGTAGAGTAGAGTGGGTAGAGTAGAGTAGAGAAGAGTGGGTAGAGTAGAGTAGAGTAGGGTGGGTAGAGTAGAGTAGAGTGGGTAGAGTAGAGTGGGTAGAGTAGAGTAGAGTGGGTAGAGTAGAGTAGAGTAGAGTGGGTAGAGTAGAGTGGGTAGAGTAGAGTAGAGTAGAGTGGTTAGAGTAGAGTAGAGTGGAGTGGGTAGAGTGGAGTGGGTAGAGTGGAGTGGAGTGGGTAGAGTGGAGTGGGTAGAGTGGAGTGGGTAGAGTGGAGTGGGTAGAGTAGGTTAGATTGGGTAGAGTAGATTGGAGTGGGTAGAGTAGGGTAGAGTGGAGTGGGTAGAGTAGAGTGGGGAGAGTAGAGTAGAGTGGAGTGGGTAGAGGGGAGTGGGTAGAGTAGAGTGGAGTGGGTAGAGTAGAGTAGAGTGGAGTGGGTAGAGTGGAGTGGGTAGAGTAGAGTAGAGTGGAGTGGGTAGAGTAGAGTGGAGTGGGTAGAGTAGAGTAGAGTGGGTAGAGTAGAGTGAGAAGAGTAGAGTGGGTAGAGTAGAGTGGGTAGAGTAGAGTAGAATGGGTAG
The DNA here is from genome assembly GCF_964204655.1 of Triturus cristatus. NCBI lineage: Eukaryota > Metazoa > Chordata > Amphibia > Caudata > Salamandridae > Triturus > Triturus cristatus. The sequence goes on along the minus strand of NW_028188278.1, from coordinate 34,686 downwards.
AGTAGAGTAGAGTAGAGTGGGTAGAGTAGAGTAGAGTGGGTAGAGTAGAGTAGAGTAGAGTGGGTAGAGTAGAGTGGGTAGAGTAGAGTGAGCAGAGTAGAGTGGGTTGAGTAGAGTGGGTAGAGTAGAGTAGAGTGGGTAGAGTAGAGTAGAGTAGAGTGGGTAGAGTAGAGTGGGTAGAGTAGAGTAGAGTGGAGTGGGTAGAGTAGAGTAGAGTGGAGTGGGTAGAGTGGAGTGGGTAGAGTGGAGTGGAGTGGGTAGAGTGGTGTGGGTGGAGTTGGTGGAGTGGAGTGGGTAGAGTAGAGTGGGTAGAGTAGAGTGGGTAGAGTAGAGTGAGTAGAGTGGGTAGAGGAGAGTGGGTAGGAGTAGAGCAGAGTGGGTAGAGTAGAGTAGAGTAGAGTGGGTAGAGTAGAGTGGGTAGAGTAGAGTGGGTAGAGTAGAGTAGAGTGGAGTGGGTAGAGTAGGGTGGAGGGGGTAGAGTAGAGTAGAGTGGGTAGAGTAGAGTGGAGTGGGTAGAGTGGAGTGGGTAGAGTAGAGTCAAATGGAGTGGGTAGAGTAGAGTGGAGTGGGTAGAGTAGAGTGGGTAGAGTAGAGTGGGTAGAGTAGAGTAGAGTGGAGTGGGTAAAGTAGAGTAGAGTAGAGTGTAGTCGGTAAAGTGGAGTGGAGTGGGTAGAGTAGAGTGGTGTGGGTAGAGTAGAGTGGAGTGGGTAGAGTGGAGTGGGTAGAGTAGAGTGCAGTGGGTAGAGTACAGTCAGTAGAGTAGAGTAGAGTGGTTAGAGTAGAGTGGAGTGGGTAGAGTAGAGTGGAGTGGGTAGAGTAGAGTAGAGTGGGTAGAGTAGAGTGGGTAGAGTAGAGTAGAGTGGAGTAGGTAAAGTAGAGTAGAGTAGAGTGTAGTCGGTAGAGTAGAGTGGAGTGGGTAGAGTGGAGTGGGTAGAGTGTAGTGGGTAGAGTAGAGTAGAGAAGAGTGGGTAGAGTAGAGTGGGTAGAGTAGAGTAGAGTGGAGTGGGTAGAGTAGAGTAGAGTGGAGTGGGTAGAGTGGAGTGGGTAGAGTGGAGTGGAGTGGGTAGAGTGGAGTGGGTAGAGTGGAGTGGGATAGAGTAGGGTAGATTGGGTAGAGTAGATTGGAGTGGGTAGAGTAGGGTAGAGTGGAGTGGGTAGAGTAGAGTGGGGAGAGTAGAGTAGAGTGGAGTGGGTAGAGGGGAGTGGGTAGAGTAGAGTGGAGTGGGTAGAGTAGAGTAGAGTGGAGTGGGTAGAGTGGAGTGGGTAGAGTAGAGTAGAGTGGAGTGGGTAGAGTAGAGTGGAGTGGGTAGAGTAGAGTAGAGTGGGTAGAGTAGAGTGAGAAGAGTAGAGTGGGTAGAGTAGAGTGGGTAGAGTAGAGTAGAGTGGGTAGAGTAGAGTAGAGTGGGTAGAGTAGAGTAGAGTGGGTAGAGTAGAGTAGAGTAGAGTGGGTAGAGTAGAGTGGGTAGAGTAGAGTGAGCAGAGTAGAGTGGGTTGAGTAGAGTGGGTAGAGTAGAGTAGAGTGGGTAGAGTAGAGTAGAGTAGAGTGGGTAGAGTAGAGTGGGTAGAGTAGAGTAGAGTGGAGTGGGTAGAGTAGAGTAGAGTGGAGTGGGTAGAGTGGAGTGGGTAGAGTGGAGTGGAGTGGGTAGAGTGGTGTGGGTGGAGTTGGTGGAGTGGAGTGGGTAGATGTTAGACGGCGACCTCAGAGGAGCCCGGAAAGGGGTCCTGACTTCCCTGAGTCCCACCCGTGTAGTATTGTAGCCGGGCACTGGCGAGAGATTCCCCAGGGGGGGAGGAATCTCGCAACTAGGATCGTACTTCTGGCACCACACGACACAGAGAGACCACACTGGGTATTCTCAGAAACAAGCTTTATCAAGTAGGTATCACTGCAAATATGTACAAGGTGAGCACGGGCTCAAGAGTCCGGAAAGGTAGGGGGTAGCGGGACTGTCTCTGGTAACGGTTCAAGCAGGGACGTATCCGGCGCACAGCTCACAATCCTCGAGCTGGGGGATACGTGGTCGGAGTCGGGGGTCCGGCGGGACCGTGAGAGTCTGGGGGAGCCGCGAGTCACTCAGCGGGCGCAGGTACAGGTTCGGAGGTCTTTACGATCTTCAAGGAGCCGCGAGTCACTCAGCAGGGCTCAGGTACAAGTTCGGAGGTCTTACGATCTTCAGGGAGCCGCGAGTCACTCAGCAGGGCTCAGGTACAAGTTCGGAGGTCTTACGATCTTCAGGGAGCCGCGAGTCACTCAGCAGGGCTCAGATACAAGTTCGGAGGTCTTACGATCTTCAGGGAGCCGCGAGTCACTCAGCAGGGCTCAGGTGGGTTCAAGTTCCAGGAGCCGCGACCACGTCAGCAGGCTCTCGTTGTTCCAGCGTCGAATCTGCCGGACAGTCTCAGAGCACCCCTTGTTATAGGTCGACCCCGCTTTGATGTCCGGAGTCTGCGCAGGCAGGGGTCTTGTCACCTGGGGGCCGCTTGTCGGGGTTTCCTGCTATTGTCTTTTTGATCCTTTCAGGGCCGGGTCGGGAGGAGTCCCAGACACCCAGCAGACACGGAGCCAGCCCGCAGGGAGGCCGGAGGGCCGATCGAAACCCATCATCCCAGGGGAGTTCAGAGGTGCGATAGAAACTGCTCCTCCCTCTCTCATCCCCTGGAAGCGTGATGTCCTCCAGCCGGAGTGGCGCCTCGAGGCCCGGGTCGCGCTGGAGCCGGGCGGCCATCTTGTTGCAAGGAGTGGGCACGCGGGCCCGGGGTGGCCGAAAGGAGAGAGGCCATGGACGGGGATGTCCAGGGTTGGTGCAGGTGTCCTGGTGGGAAAGGTCGGCTGGGCCGCGTGCTTGGGCTGCAGGCACCAGGTTTCGGTGGTGCGGGGCACGGAGGGCCATTCTACGAGGCCGGGTCCAACACGCGTCCCCCCCAGCTGAAAGCCGGAGAGAACTGCCCATCACCTTGGGGGGTTCTCTTCGCTGAGGCGGAAGAACCGGGAGAGGCTGTCAGCGTTGGCGTGGTCCGTACCAGGGCGGTGTTCTACGGTGAAGTCCATTCCCTGGAGGGAGATTGACCACCGCAGTAGCTTGGGGTTTTCTCCTCGCATCTGCATGAGCCATCGCAAGGGCCGATGGTCAGTTTGGACCCTGAAATGAGTGCCGAACAGGTAGGGTCGTAGTTTTTTGAGTGCCCAGACCACGGCAAAGGCTTCGCGCTCTATGGTGCTCCACTTCTGTTCTCGGGGTAGCAGCCGCCGACTGAGGAAGGCGACGGGCTGGTCTAGGCCTTGATCATTCACTTGGGACAGGACGGCCCTAATGCCATGCTCGGAGGCATCGGTCTGGACTATGAACTCCTTGGTGTAGTCGGGAGCCTGGAGGACGGGGGCAGTGCACATGGCCTTTTTTAGAGCATCGAAAGCTTCCTGGCAGGCAGCCGTCCATTGCACCTTCTGTGGCTGTTTTTTAGACGTGAGTTCAGTGAGGGGGCCGACCAGGCTGCCATACCCCCGAATGAATCGGCGGTAGTAGCCCGTGAGTCCCAGAAAGGCTCGGACTTCCGTTTGGGTGATGGGTGGGTCCCAGGCCAGGATGGCGTCGATCTTTGGCTGTAGAGGAGCGACCTGGCCACTCCCGACTTGGTGCCCCAGGTAGACTACGGATCCTTGCCCGATCTGGCACTTGCTGGCTTTTACGGTGAGGCCTGCCTGGCGCAGGGCGGTTAGCACTCTCCGGAGGTGCTGGAGGTGCTCACTCCACTCTGAACTGAAGACAGCGATGTCGTCCAGATAGGCCGCGCTGAACTGTTCTAGCCCGGCCAGGACCCTATTTACCAGTCTCTGGAAAGTGGCCGGGGCATTTTTCATCCCGAAGGGCATCACGCGGAAGCGGTAGTGCCCATCGGGGGTGGAGAAAGCAGACCTCTCCTTGGCCCCTTCGGTGAGCGCAATCTGCCAGTAGCCGCAGGTGAGGTCGAAAGTGCTGAGGAACCGGGCGGCCCCTAGTCGGTCAATGAGCTCGTCGGCTCGTGGAATGGGGTGGGCATCGGCTCGGGTAACGTCATTGAGCCCCCGGTAATCCACGCAGAACCAGAGCTCGGGGGCGACACCGGGGGCTGCTGCCTTCGGAACCAGGACCACGGGGCTGGCCCAGGGACTGTCAGAGGGCTCGATCACCCCCAGGGTCAACATCTTCGAGACTTCAGCTTGAATGCAGGACCGGACCCGGTCAGGAACCCGGTAGGCTCGGTGTCTCACCGGCGGGCTGTCCCCGGTGTCCACATCGTGAACACACCAGTTGGTGACCCGGGGGGTCAGGGAGAAGAGGTCGGAAAATTGTCTGAGGAGCTGGCGGCAGTCCGCTTGTTGCTGGGCAGTGAGGGCTGGGGAGAGGTTCACTCCCTCCACGGAGCCATCCTGCTCCTTGACACACAGGAGGTCCGGGAGGGGATCCGACTCATCTTCGGCCCCGTCATCGGTGGCCAGCAGGAGGCTCAGTTCTGTCCGCACGAAGTGAGGCTTGAGGCGGTTCACGTGCAGGACCCGGAGGGGATCCCGAGGCGACTGGACGTCCACCAAGTAGGTGACTTGGCTCTTCCTCTCAACCACTTTGTAGGGCCCAGTCCATCGGTCCTGGAGAGCGCCAGGCTTCACGGGGGCCATGACCCACACCTGCTGGCCCGGCTGGAACTCGACCAGAGTAGCATTCTGGTCGTACCAGCGCTTCATTTCTTCTTGACTCGCCTCCAGGTTGGCCTCGGCCAGTTCCCGGAACCTCCTGGTCTGGTTCCGGAGGGCCAGGACATATTGGAACACATCTCGGGGGGTGGTCTGGGGTGCTGCCTCCCACCCTTCCTTAACCAAACTGAGGGGACCTCGGACGGGGTGCCCATAGAGTAATTCAAACGGGCTGAACCCTAAGGACTTCTGGGGGACCTCCCGGTAAGCGAACAAGAGGCAGGGGAGCAGGACGTCCCACTTACGCTGGAGGGGCTCTTCTAGGCCAGCGATCATCCCTTTCAAAGTCCTATTAAACCTCTCTACTAGGCCGTTCCCTTGGGGATGGTACGGGGTGGTGAACTTATAGGACACCCCACATTGTTGCCACAGGGACGTCATATACCTTGATATAAAATTAGTGCCGCGATCGCTCACGACCTCGCGGGGGAAACCCACCCTGGAAAAGATCCCCATCAGGGCCCGGCCCACCACGGGGGCCGTAATGGTGCTCAGGGGAATAGCCTCTGGATAGCGGGTGGCGTGGTCTACTAGGACCAAGATGAAACGGTGACCTTGGGAGTTGGGGGGGTCCAGTGGCCCCACGATGTCGATTCTGACTCGTTCGAAGGGGGTACTGACGACCGGGAAGGGTTGGAGGGGAGCCTTGCGCTTCCCCCCACTCTTCCCACTGGCTTGGCACGTGGGGCAGGACTTGCAGTGTGCCTCTACCGCTGCTTTCATCTTAGGCCAATAAAAATGGGTCACGAGACGGCTGTAGGTCTTGTCCTGACCCAGGTGACCGGCGAGGGGGACATCGTGGGCTAAGCCCAGGAGGAAATCCCGGAAGCGGAGGGGTACCACCAGTACCCGTCCGGATCCCAGCTCCACTGATTTCTGCTCACTATACAGGATGTTATTCTCCAAATAGATTCGGTGCGTTCCGGTCTGGTCACCTGCGGCTTGGCCCTCGGCCTGGCGCCGCAGCCCGACCAGGGAAGGACAGGTGGCTTGCTCCCGGCAAAATTCTTCCCGGGTGGGCCCGCCCTCGTGGCGCCAATGGGCCAACTCGGGTAGATCCCCCAACTCGGGGACCGGGGCGGGGTCGGATGGTGCGGGTTCGTCGCTGGCGACGGACCCTTCCGATGGGGGAACGGGAGGACCCTCGGCGGGGACGGTACGGGCTTCTTCGACCGGGGTGCCCTCGACTTCTCTCCGGGGAGTGAGTCGGGCTGTCATAGATCGGGTGGTGGCACACACCCACTCGGGGAGTCCCATCATTCCTAGGTGGGCCTTGCGCTCTACGTGCTTCCAGGGAGAACTCTCCAGGTCGTTCCCTAAGAGGCAGTCGACCGGCTGGGAGGTTCTTACGGCCACCCTGAGTTTACCTATCACCCCTCCCCACTCAAATGGCACCAGGGCTACCTGACACATACTTTCCCTATTGTCTGCAGATATTACGGGGCAAAATACATTGGGGAGGATCTGCTCCTCGGGAACTAGGTGCCTGAGGACACCGGTGATACTGGCCCCGGTGTCCCGCAGGGCCTCTACCTGGTGGCCATTGATCTTGACGAGCTGCCCATATTTCTGTGTGTTGGACGGTAGGAGGCTACCAGGGATCATTTCCCTATCTCCCAGGGATACTAGGGCCATAGCGGCGGGTTCCCACTCCTCGGCTTCCTCAACCTCCTCCCCCAGGGCTACGTTGGCTACCTGTCTCGCAGGGGTGACTTGGGTGGCCATGGGGCACTCTGGGTCATTGGCGTTGTGCCCGGGTTTCTGGCAACGAAAACATGTGACGGTCACCCGGTCTCCTCGTCTCCCAGGGGGCCCTGTTACTGGTGGTGGGGGCGCCGGGAAAGGTGGAGGTGGTGTCTTCGGGGGGCTAGGCTGGGACTCTCTCGGCCCTCCCTGGTTCCCTCCCCCTCTCTGGCGGGGTGGTCCCTGACTGGTTCGGGGGTACTCTCCTACCATGCCCCGGGAGACCCGGGTGTTGGTCCAGCGGTCGGCCTCCACAGCCAGCTTCCGGGGATCTGTGAGCTTGCTATCCAGCAGATGTTGACGTAGCTCTACGAAGCAGTTCGCAGCCAGATGTTCCCATAACATGAGGTCAGTGAGTTCGGCAAGGGTGGTGACCTTGCTGCCCTTGACCCACCCATCGAAGGCCCGACTAAAAAAGTTTACATACTCCACCCAGGTGGTGCCCGGGATCTTCCTGCAGTCCCGGAACCGTTGGCGGTACATTTCTGGGGTGAGGCCGTATCTTGTGAGGAGAGCCTCTTTCATGTGGCTGTAGGAGGTCTGCAGGGAGAGGGGTAGGTCGAGCAGGGTGTCCCTTCCTTCGCTCAGAAACCGCCCCCACAACCCCACCCCCCAGTCCTTCTGTGGAATCCGATGGGAGGTCATGGCGACCTCGTAGGCCCGAAACCATTGCTGAATGTCATCGTTTTTATAATATTCTTTTACCACATCCTTGGGGATGTGGACCTTCTGTTCCGCTGGGGGGGCCGTCTCTCGGTTCCCCGAGGGCCTCCCGTCCTCATTTCGGGCCTTGAGCTCGAGTTCTTTTAAGCTGCGTTCGTGCTCTAGTTGGAGCTTTCTTCCTTCGTGCTCCCGTTGGAGCTTCTTTTCTTCAAGTTCGCCTTGTACGCGCATTTGCTCTACCGCTAGCTTTTTCTCCGCTAACTTCAATTCGCCCTTCACTTGGAGGGGGTTCGGCTTCGTCGGGGCGCTCCCCCGTGCCTTCCGGGCGGGATGCCCCGGTCTCCCCCCAAGTTTTCAGTGCTTTCTGCAAGTCTTCCTTAGTGTTGAGGCCAGTGGTAGCGATTTTAAGTTCTTTGCAAAATTGTTTTAGCTCTTTGTGTGTGTATTCTTCCAGATGCTCCACCTGGAACACTCTGTTGGCGTTGGTTTCTGCGGAGCTCATGGCGCTTCCTTCTGCCATCTTTGTTGGTCGTGCGTCCGTTGTTCACTGTACGATCTCTAGGTGATGGGCCCGAATCCCGTCGCTTGCCACCAATGTTAGACGGCGACCTCAGAGGAGCCCGGAAAGGGGTCCTGACTTCCCTGAGTCCCACCCGTGTAGTATTGTAGCCGGGCACAGGCGAGAGATTCCCCAGGGGGGGAGGAATCTCGCAACTAGGATCGTACTTCTGGCACCACACGACACAGAGAGACCACACTGGGTATTCTCAGAAACAAGCTTTATCAAGTAGGTATCACTGCAAATATGTACAAGGTGAGCACGGGCTCAAGAGTCTCGGAAAGGTAGGGGGTAGCGGGACTGTCTCTGGTAACGGTTCAAGCAGGGACGTATCCGGCGCACAGCTCACAATCCTCGAGCTGGGGGATACGTGGTCGGAGTCGGGGTCCGGCGGGACCGTGAGAGTCTGGGGGAGCCGCGAGTCACTCAGCGGGCGCAGGTACAGGTTCGGAGGTCTTTACGATCTTCAAGGAGCCGCGAGTCACTCAGCGGGCGCAGGTACAGGTTCGGAGGTCTTTACGATCTTCAAGGAGCCACGAGTCACTCAGCAGGGCTCAGGTACAAGTTCGGAGGTCTTACGATCTTCAGGGAGCCGCGAGTCACTCAGCAGGGCTCAGGTACAAGTTCGGAGGTCTTACGATCTTCAGGGAGCCGCGAGTCACTCAGCAGGGCTCAGATACAAGTTCGGAGGTCTTACGATCTTCAGGGAGCCGCGAGTCACTCAGCAGGGCTCAGGTGGGTTCAAGTTCCAGGAGCCGCGACCACGTCAGCAGGCTCTCGTTGTTCCAGCATCGAATCTGCCGGACAGTCTCAGAGCACCCCTTGTTATAGGTCGACCCCGCTTTGATGTCCGGAGTCTGCGCAGGCAGGGGTCTTGTCACCTGGGGGCCGCTTGTCGGGGTTTCCTGCTATTGTCTTTTTGATCCTTTCAGGGCCGGGTCGGGAGGAGTCCCAGACACCCAGCAGGCACGGAGCCAGCCCGCAGGGAGGCCGGAGGGCCGATCGAAACCCATCGTCCCAGGGGAGTTCAGAGGTGCGATAGAAACTGCTCCTCCCTCTCTCATCCCCTGGAAGCGTGATGTCCTCCAGCCGGAGTGGCACCTCGAGGCCCGGGTCGCGCTGGAGCCGGGCGGCCATCTTGTTGCAAGGAGTGGGCACGCGGGCCCGGGGTGGCCGAAAGGAGAGAGGCCATGGACGGGGATGTCCGGGGTTGGTGCAGGTGTCCTGGTGGGAAAGGTCGGCTGGGCCGCGTGCTTGGGCTGCAGGCACCAGGTTTCGGTGGTGCGGGGCACGGAGGGCCATTCTACGAGGCCGGGTCCAACAGTAGAGTAGAGTGGGTAGAGTAGAGTGGGTAGAGTAGAGTGAGTAGAGTGGGTAGAGGAGAGTGGGTAGAGTAGAGCAGAGTGGGTAGAGTAGAGTAGAGCAGAGTGGGTAGAGTAGAGTAGAGTGGGTAGAGTAGAGTGGGTAGAGTAGAGTGGGTAGAGTAGAGTAGAGTGGAGTGGGTAGAGTAGGGTGGAGGGGGTAGAGTAGAGTAGAGTGGGTAGAGTAGAGTGGAGTGGGTAGAGTGGAGTGGGTAGAGTAGAGTCAAATGGAGTGGGTAGAGTAGAGTGGAGTGGGTAGAGTAGAGTGGGTAGAGTAGAGTAGAGTGGAGTGGGTAAAGTAGAGTAGAGTAGAGTGTAGTCGGTAGAGTGGAGTGGAGTGGGTAGAGTAGAGTGGTGTGGGTAGAGTAGAGTGGAGTGGGTAGAGTGGAGTGGGTAGAGTAGAGTGCAGTGGGTAGAGTACAGTCGGTAGAGTAGAGTAGAGTGGTTAGAGTAGAGTGGAGTGGGTAGAGTAGAGAGGAGTGGGTAGAGTAGAGTAGAGTGGGTAGAGTAGAGTGGGTAGAGTAGAGTAGAGTGGAGTAGGTAAAGTAGAGTAGAGTAGAGTGTAGTCGGTAGAGTAGAGTGGAGTGGGTAGAGTGGAGTGGGTAGAGTGTAGTGGGTAGAGTAGGGTAGAGTAGAGTGGAGTGGGTAGAGTAGGGTAGAGTAGAGTAGAGTAGAGTGGAGTGGAGTGGGTAGATGGAGTGGGTAGAGTAGAGTGGAGTGGGTAGAGTAGAGTGGGTAGAGTAGAGTAGAGTGGAGTGGGTAGAGTGGAGTGGGTAGAGTAGAGTGGAGTGGGTAGAGTGGATTGGGTAGAGTAGATTGGAGTGGGTAGAGTGGAGTGGAGTGGAGTGGGTAGAGTGGAGTGGGTAGGGTAGAGTGGAGTGAAGTGGGTAGAGTGGAGTGGGTAGAGTGGAGTGGAGTGGGTAGAGTGGAGTGGGTAGAGTGGAGTGGGTAGAGTGGAGTGGAGTGGGTAGAGTAGAGTGGAGTGGAGTGGAGTGGGTAGAGTAGAGTAGAGTGGGTAGAGTAGAGTAGAGTGGTTAGAGTAGAGTGGGTAGAGTAGAGTGGAGTGGGTAGAGTGGAGTGGGTAGAGTAGAGTGGAGTGGGTAGAGTGGAGTGGGTAGAGTGGAGTGGGTAGAGTGGAGTGGGTAGAGTAGAGTGGAGTGGGTAGAGTAGAGTCGGTAGAGTAGAGTAGAGTAGAGTGGGTAGAGTAGAGTGGAGTGGGTAGAGTGGATTGGGTAGAGTAGATTGGAGTGGGTAGAGTGGAGTGGAGTGGAGTGGGTAGAGTGGAGTGGGTAGGGTAGAGTGGAGTGAAGTGGGTAGAGTGGAGTAGGTATAGTGGAGTGGAGTGGGTAGAGTGGAGTGGGTAGGGTAGAGTGGAGTGGAGTGGGTAGATTGGAGTGGAGTGGGTAGAGTAGAGTGGAGTGGAGTGGAGTGGGTAGAGTAGAGTAGAGTGGGTAGAGTAGAGTAGAGTGGGTAGAGTAGAGTGGGTAGAGTAGTGTAGAGTGGGTAGAGTAGAGTAGAGTGGAGTGGGTAGAGTGGAGTGGGTAGAGTGGAGTGGGTAGAGTAGAGTAGAGTGGAGTGGGTAGAGTGGAGTGGGTAGAGTAGAGTGGAGTGGGTAGAGTAGAGTGGAGTGGGTAGAGTAGAGTGGAGTGGGTAGAGTAGAGTGGAGTGGGTAGAGTGGAGTGGGTAAAGCAGAGTAGAGTGGAGTGGGTAGAGTAGAGTGGAGTGGGTAGAGTAGAGTGGAGTGGGTAGAGTAGAGTAGAGTGGGTAGAGTAGAGTGAGAAGAGTAGAGTAGGTAGAGTAGAGTGGGTAGAGTAGAGTAGAGTGGGTAGAGTAGAGTAGAGTGGGTAGAGTAGAGTAGAGTAGGGTGGGTAGAGTAGAGTAGAGTGGGTAGAGTAGAGTGGGTAGAGTAGTGTGAGTAGAGTAGAGTGGGTAGAGTAGAGTGGAGTGGGTAGAGTGGAGTGGGTAGAGTAGAGTGGAGTGGGTAGAGTGGATTGGGTAGAGTAGATTGGAGTGGGTAGAGTGGAGTGGAGTGGGTAGAGTGGAGTGGGTAGGGTAGAGTGGAGTTAAGTGGGTAGAGTGGAGTGGGTAGAGTGGAGTGGAGTGGGTAGAGTGGAGTGGGTGTGGTAGAGTGGAGTGGAGTGGGTAGAGTGGAGTGGAGTGGGTAGAATAGAGTGGAGTGGAGTGGGTAGAGTAGAGTAGAGTGGGTAGAGTAGAGTAGAGTGGGTAGAGTAGAGTGGGTAGAGTAGTGTAGAGTAGGTAGAGTAGAGTAGAGTGGAGTGGGAAGAGTGGAGTGGGTAGAGTGGAGTGGGTAGAGTAGAGTAGAGTGGAGTGGGTAGAGTGGAGTAGGTAGAGTAGAGTAGAGTGGAGTGGGTAGAGTAGAGTGGAGTGGGTAGAGTACAGTCGGTAGAGTAGAGTGGGTAGAGTAGAGTGGAGTGGGTAGAGTAGAGTGGAGTGGGTAGAGTAGAGTGGGTAGAGTAGTGTGGTAAATATTTAATTACCGGTACTATTTTTTATGCGGTAAAGTCTTAGTGAGAATAACTCAGTAAAAATAAGAGGCAGAATCCGTGGTATTAGAGGTTTTAAAAGGCTTTATTCCTATACAAAGGAATACAATTCGAATTGTAGGCATTCTATTCCATCACCACGAAAGTTCAGGAAGGAAGGGCATATATTATTGACAGATAAGCAGTTTTATAGAAAATACATTACAGTGAAACAGATGTAAGAGGCGTAACAGCTGATAATACAGATAAACTGTGCATACGTAACTAATAGAGGCGTATACATGGGTGTAACTAAAATACGTCATTAAACATGATGTCACAAGTGGGTGGATCCATAGAAGAATCCTGCAATGTCAGCAGAAATATTTGGCAGAGATGCGCGCGCAGCCGCATGACGTGTGATTGACGTGCAACTAGAGAGTGAAGGGGACTTGACATTTAGCTCTACATGTGGAGACAGAAGTCTGGGGGTCATGTCAACCTAATCCCAAATCATATCTAATATCCTATGTTTAAAGAACTGTGTTATCCAAAAGGAAAGGTTGCTAGAGTAGAATCTATTCTATACTGACTGTTAGTGCGTGTACAAGCGTCTAAGTGTCTACATGAGATGCGAGGGGGTAGGAATATTCCATGGTAACGGGGCTATGAATTACTTGCATGAGGACAGCGAGGCCTGGCCCTTTGCACGGTAGCTGGAGGAATGTTTACCTAAACTACTAGACAGGAATGCATCGGATGAGGAGCGGAGTAGATAATCTTGAAGGTGAAATACAGTTTTTGGCAGGCAATATGCTGGATCAGGCACCGTTAGCCGCGCAGGGAGTAGGACAAAGTTCATGGACACAGATGCAGGCTCAGACTGGAGCTTTCAGAGGCAGAAGGCAGGAAAAGGCTTGATGACAGAATTCTGGGCCTACTCGCCTGAATCTGTAAAATGTGGAAAGTGAACCACATAAAGTCGGTGGCCTTTCATACTTAGGAATGGAATATCTGACCCATTCATGGCGGATCTGAAAGAGGACATGTTGACGGTGGACACACATATATTTGCGTCTTCAAAACTGGAGTAGGAGGGAACATACATGTACTTATAGCATGTACATGGAGCCGTTGGGGTCTACGATAGGGGACATAACTGATCACAAAATTTATATTTCCTCATTCCCTCCTTGTCCCCTACGGACCCTCAGGAGATATCGATCTTCATCAATCCATCGATCTGTTCATATAGCATCATTTGTTCTTCTTTCTTCTTCCGGGATCTTGAACGAAAACTTGGATGTGGGATACACGATGTGGCACACAGACCACAAATCGCTGGCCCACATTGTAGACATAAGCAGCAACTGAATAGTATGAGAAAGCCAATACCTAGGAAGGATAGGATTCTCCATCCCCAGGCTGACAACACGCCCCAGAACCAACCGGACCAAGTCCAGGTGCCTGGACTCTGGTGTATCTGGCTTATAATCTTATGAAGGCGGGTTATGGCTTTATATACTGACGGCGAATTTTCTGGTATGAAAATGCAGCAACTTGATCCGATGACCCTACAAGCTCCGCCCCTATCGGCCAGGATGACGTCAAGGACAAGACGATTTTGAAGCACAACAATCCGCATAGCAGACTGTTCTTCTGTTAAATTGCCTAAGGCGGAAATAGTCTCATTCACTACTGCTTCAAGGGTTCTAGTTAATCTACGTATCAGCTTACTATTAGTGACTGTACCTATATAGGGAAAGAACCCTTTATTGAAATCTGTGTATTTTTCCCATGCTGTTTCAGTGTAATCGACAATTGGGAGATCTCTCTGTTGTCTATTGTGTACTAAATGGGTATTTCTATGATAATCAGGAGGGGCTAGGAAAACAGGTGGCAGAAGGAATGCTATGTAACAGGTACCATCCCAATCTAGAGGTAGACATATATATGCGGTCTGGCCACATATGAAGTAGGAATGATGGGAAGCTCTAAATGTAGACTTGCCTTGATCACTGAATTTTATTACAGTGGTGCATTTACTATGGCCCATGTGTATGGAACCATTCTTTCTTATACATAATTCCCCTTTTACTGGGAATACTGACATGGCGGGCAAGATTTGTGTAGCTTCAGATTCAACGTTCAGGATCATGAGGTTAAGTGTAAAATTACCTAATCCATATACTTCATTTTCTAGATCAGTTCCTGTTCTTTTGGGGAGTCCCTCCTTGTTAGGGTAGCAGACTTTAAGTAAAACTAGGTTCAGGTTTCCCCAAACCCAGTTGTCTTGATAAACTGCGGAATTTGAATCTAGGGAATTAATCAAACTAAACCATGCTCCACAGGAGCCATTATGTGTGAACGGATAGGGAAAGAGGGGCAAAACTCCCTTATAGTTCTGATAGGGAGGGAGTCGGCCACATATCCAACAATTTGTGGCATTGCTGGTCTGATGGGAATGATGTAACATACTAATGAATGTGTTGTTGCGCAGCGCAAATCTATATGACAACTCATGCGGAGGTAATTCGCTAAAAGAATGTTCTGCAGTTACATTGTAAGCACGCTTAAGAATAGGGTAATACATATGCAATAGTATGCTGAAAATAATGATCAGAAGACTTAGAAAAAACAAAATTAATAATGTTACTGTGCAGTGACTACGAAGTGATTTACAATACGCATGCTTTTTAAGCTGCATTCGCTGATTTCTTTCTCTATTCCGGTCTAGAGGATACATGTCAGAGACAAATTCAACCGATTCACCTTGGAGAGGACTTAAACAATCAAATTGTCTGACTTACTAGACCTCAATTTTAGTTTATAAAGTTCTGGTTTTGATTTCTCAACCAAGGGGAGCTTTGAGTCTGTCTGTGAGGGAATACAGGGTTGAGTATTGACACTGGATGGTAGTCCATAAAATTTCTTGATATGACTCGAGTGCAACCACCCTTTGCGACCCTCAATCTTCACGGCAGTCCTTGTAGTCAGTAGAACCAACTTAGGCGACTTCCACCTAGGATCCAGTTGGGTCTTCCGGTCGAAATTCCTGACCAAAACCAGGTCACCAGGAACCACGTCATGGGGCTTCACCTCAGTATTATCGGGAAAAGCTGCGGTTACCTGTGAACGACAAGATTGTAGTGCAGACATCAAGGAAGCCAGGTAATCTGTCAGCATATTACAGTCAACATCAGTTATTTTGCGAGGTATGGGCGTCCCCCACATATTTGGTGGTCTACCGAAGATCACCTCGTACGGGGATAGCCCAGTTCGAGAATGTGCTACCATTCTCATGTAAAAGAGTGCAACTGGTAAGGCTACTATCCAATCGACACCTTTTTCCCTACATATTTTGGACAATCTAATTTTCAGGGTTTGATTATGGCGTTCCACGAGACCTGCGGCCTCGGGATGCCGGACACAGTGGAATTTCCATTGGTAGCCTAACAAAAGGGAAACGTGTTTCATTAGTTCGGATGAGAACGGCTGGCCGTTATCTGAGTAGACAACACGTGGTAAACCGTACCGTGGGAAGAATTCTCGAACTAACTGTTTGGCAGTAGTCGGGGCAGTGTAATCTGAAACCGGGTATGCTTCTGTCCAACGGGAAAGAGCACAGACAACTACGAGAACATATTTGAATCCTCGACATCGTTCCATCTGGATATAATCCATCTGGAGGACTTCAAAAGCATGATCGGGAGGTTGAAATCCACCCTGCTCTACGGGGATGCTTTTACCTGGATTAAACTGACAACATATCATACAGGTACGTACTTTCTGTTTGGCTGCTGCTCGCAAGTGTTTGTTGAACCAAATGTGTTGAATGCTGTCTAGCATAGCTTTTTCTCCTAGGTGCGCTGGACTCTGTATTGTGTTAATGATGACTTGAACCATAGAGTCGGGAAGAAACCATATAGATTTTTCCTTCGTCATCCATCCTTGATCCGTTTGGATCCCTCCTAATTCAGTCCATTTCTTTATTTCTTCTGGTGTAGCATGTGTCTGTATGTCAATTACATCAAGGGCGGGATCCTTAACTGTCATGCAATGTGTTAGTGTCTGAACTATTTTCTTTGTCATGTCAGTTGTGAGAGTCTGATTCTGAGCAGTCTGTTTAGCTGTTCTGTCAGCTAGGTCATTACCCTGAGAAATGATATCGGTAACTTTTGTATGGGCTTTGCATTTCATAATCGATATTGCAGTAGGTAGATGGATCGCGTCTAATAGGGTTTGAATGAGGGGTCCGTGTTGGATGTGGGCACCGTGAGAAGTTAAATAACCTCTCTCTCGCCACAGTACGCCGAAGTCATGGACGACTCCGAATGCATAACGTGAATCTGTG
The DNA here is from genome assembly GCF_964204655.1 of Triturus cristatus. Taxonomy (NCBI): domain Eukaryota; kingdom Metazoa; phylum Chordata; class Amphibia; order Caudata; family Salamandridae; genus Triturus; species Triturus cristatus. The sequence goes on along the minus strand of NW_028188278.1, from coordinate 18,794 downwards.
TATATATTGACTTTCTTATTTGTGGCTTGAATACAGGCTTGTGTCAGAGCGATGAGCTCTGCTGCTTGTGCTGACAAAGTGTTAATACGATTTGTTTCAATGACTTCAGTGTCTGTTGTGACTGCGTAAGCGGCCACTAACTCTCCTGTTCTTGTTCTCATACATGACCCATCTACATACAATGTCAAGTCTGGATCTGACAAAGGGATATCTGTCAAGTCTTGTCTGGGTTTCGTCGTGATAGTAATAACTTCGACACAATCATGTGCCAATGGATCTGTTCCTCCCACTGGTAACAGTGTGGCAGGATTTAACGTATTGCAACGTCTGATTTCTATGTGTGGCTGAAATAATGTCAGTTCGTAACCGGTGAGTCTCGCTATAGTCAAGTGTTGTGTTTGTGTGCGGTTCAAGAGAACCTCTACTGCATGTGGTACTTGTACTGTCAGTTGGTGTCCTAACACTATGGCATCGCTTTGTCTGATTGCTAAAGCTGTTGCTGCCACCGATTTCAGGCACGCAGGAAGAGCCTGAGCTACTGGATCTAATGTACTAGAGAAATAAGCACATGGTTTGTGTGATCCTGCTTGTTCCTGAGTGAGTACTGACAAGGCAGTACCTTCGCGTTCTGTAACAAAGAGTGTAAACTGTTTACTGTAACATGGTGTTGCTAAGACAGGTGCTTGGCATAAAGCTTTCTTTAAGCTTTCAAAGGCGTGTGTATGTTCTGGAGTCCAAGGGAGGACAGTCGATGTGGCTGCCTCCTGTGTTGTCAACTGGATGAGTGGTTTTGCTAGAAATGCATATTGAGGGATCCACTGCCTACAGTATGAAGTGAGGCCTATAAAAGCCCGCACCTCCTTTTGTGTCTTGGGTGGTGGCATGTTAGCGATTAACTGGATGCGGTCGGATGTAAGCTGCCTTCCCTCCTTGGACAGCGAGTGCCCAAGGTAAACAACTCGCTGGACACAGAATTGCAGCTTAGAAGGGGACACCTTGTGCCCCTTGTCGGCCAGAAATTTCAAAACCGTCAGTGACGCTGTCTCACATTCAGGTTCGCTTCGAGCGGTGATCAGCAGATCATCGACATATTGAAGCAAGGCAGTGTTAACTGGCATGTGGATACTGTCAAGTTCTCGTTTCAGTGCTTGGCTATAGATGCTGGGGCTTTCTGTAAATCCTTGAGGTGCGCGTGTGAATTTAAAACTTCGTCCATTTAAACTGAATCCGAACAGATATTGACTTTCCGGATCTATTGGGACGCTAAAGAAAGCATTCTTGAGATCAATTACAGTGAAGAACGTTGCTTCTGAGTCAATAGCTGTTAGTAATGAAGAGATATCTGGGACCACAGGGTATTGTGGTACAATACATTTATTTAATTCGCGCAGATCAATAACTAATCGATATACTGGTGGTGCTTTTGGATCCGTTCTTTTAAGAATCGGGATTATCGGGGAATTACATACATTGGAGTCGGTTTCGACAACCACTCCTTGTGCAATGAGCTCGTCAATGATTTGCAGCAAAGCCACAACAGCATCGGGTGGCAACTTGTATTGTCGTATTCGTGGTAGTATTACTCCTGTTTTTAGTGTGACACGATATGGTGTAATATTCATGCAACCAACATCAGTGGGGCCTTGTGCCCATAAATGTGTAGGTAAATTCTGCAGTCGGTGATCCATGTCTCTGGACACGTAGTGACCTTTGAAGTCACGTAGAAATAGTCGTACTCCTTCCGGAGAACAACATATTATAGCTCCTAGAGCTTTCAATGTTTTTATACCTAACAAGTTTTCTGGACATGATTTAGTAAGCAATAAATCTGTAGTACGTGTCAATGGACCAATCGTAAGTGGAAGAGGTTGTGTTACGTCATTTATTATAGGTTTTCCTGAGAATCCAAGGGAAATATTCTGTGAGCCTGAGAGGGGTGCCCCTGGAACTTCACTGCGTTTTATAGTTGTTCTGCTTGCCCCTGTATCAAGTAAAAACTTTCTGTCTTCCCCTAATAGTTCACTATGTACATAAGGTCCCTCTTGGTCTACAGGAACCTCAATAAGGGGTAAGCCAACTTCCCTCTCTAGGCTATCTCATGAGTATCGCTGATAATCGGGATAATCTGCTTGTGCATACTGATACATCTGTTGTGTTGTTGCTTGTGTTGCAGCAATAGGCTGCGCTTGTGGTGGTGCTATGGTCTGTTGTGGAGCTCCCTGTTGCGGAGCTAGTTGTTGCGGAGCTAACCTAGGTTGTGCATGCTGAGGGATTTGTTGTGAATTCTGATCCTGTCTAGGTGGACGTGGTCTCTCCTGAGTTCTACCTGTAGCAATATTATGTTTCAAGACTGGACAATCGTGTATATAATGACCTTGTTGTTTACAATAGTTGCATGTCCCTTTCGTAGGACCCGCGGAATCACCCTTATGATGACCATCAGCTGGAACTGACTGAGCAACAAGCATTTTCATTTTTGTATCTTTCATACGTCTTTGTTCGTGTTCTTGCTCTTCTCTAATTCTATTGTGATGATATTGTAACATCTGTAACATCTGTGATGGGGTATTACCTTGCCAGGTACTTTCGAATTTCAATACTCTATTCTTGACTTGTAGCAGAGAATTTTCAACTAATTTTGTCACAAACAGATGTGGATATGACTCACTACTGGCTTTTATGCCACTATTTATACCAAAACATTTTTCAAATCGGGAATAGAAATCACTAGTGTCTTCATCTGGCTTTTGTTTACAGGCTGATATTGCACCCCAGTCTTCCTTTTTCGTAGTTAATAAACGTGGCAGTACCTGCACTAGTAGTCCTGCTAGTGCTGTAGTCTTTTCCCCAAGCCCTGATCCTGCAGCTCGGGCCTTCTCTTCGTTTTCCAATGCTGTCCAATCTATCTTTTGGTCTCCCACCTCCCATTCCTTTTCTTTGAGTTTCTCATAAACACCGGCGGGTAATAGGACTTTTAATATTTTCATAATGTCGGGGTAGGTATACTCTCCCATGAGTAACATGTCTTTTATCTCGCGGTGGAAACCTGCTGGGTCCTTGTCATGGCTGGGTACTACTTTCTTCATTTCTAATAATTCTAGTTTAGTTATAGGCGTGTACACAAACACGCGTGTAAAGTTATTACCGTCACCTCTTATTGGGTGTACTTCGCGTAACGGGTTCTGTCTATCTATGTGATACATTTTTCTTCCTATGATGGGAACTGGAACGTGTTCTGGGCATACGAAATTTAAATATTGGTTTCGGAATTCTAGAATTTCTTTGATCAAATCAGTGCTTGACCCTCTCCATGTGTTCGTTAGTAGTTCTGTCAATATGTCAGGTAAGGGTCCTGGATCGGAGTGTTGGCTTTTATATAATATAAGGAGGTGTTGAATCATGTACATACTAGCTAAACGCTGTTCGTAGGGGTCAAGATTCAGAAACGTGTGCGCAAGTACATCATCATTGTAGTCGCTGGGACTGTCAGCCCATTGTACTGCTGACCTGGCTAATTCTTGTTCGTCCATGGAATCGAGCATATGGTACCCCCTTCGATCTCGGAGTAATTTATCAACGGCTTGGAATAGGTGTTCGGGGGATTTTGTATTTAACATAGGGTTTGGAAAATGTCTATTATATTCTGGACGTATTGGACGTGTCGGGTCGTTAAAGTCTCTAGTATTATTATGGGGTCTTCCTCTACCTACATAAGCTATTGTTTCTAATTGTTCTGATTCTTGCTCCTCCTCCTCTTCTGATTCTACTCTGTCTGTTTCTCGTCTTTCTTTATGTATTCGTTCTACTTCCTTGCGGATCTTTCGACACATGGCGATTATACACGCCTGTCTATCGTGTTTCTCTTCTGATATGTTCTGACCCCATTTGACAAGTCTTTGCATGGTATCGTGGTCTGCCCCGGGCCTGTCTTGATTCCTAATTACACAATTTATGAAAAAACGTAGTAGTTGTCTTTGGACATCCACTTTCTGGTATTCCATAGCTTCGTTAATACTTTCTGGACCTCGCCCTGTTTGGACAAAGCGATATATTTCGTCTAGGTGTTCACCCATTCCTGGTATTGTCATTAAATATAATGTAGCTCGTCTTATACGTAGTGATGATATGAGCAACTTATCCTGTCTACCTGGTACTGGGTCGTATCTACAATCCACAAGCTGTTCTTTAAACATGTCGGATGTCGCTAGTTGGGGTGTACGTTGGAGTGCTAAATCTCTAAGGGTCTGTTTATTTCGCGGCGGGGTGGCAAACATGTCTGTCGTACCTCCGGTAGCCCCATCTGAGGTGCTAGGCACGAAAGGATTCGTTGGACGTAGGATAGAGATTGTAGATGCGGGAAAAACTGTAGAAACGGACGGACCTGTGGGGACTTGTGTAGGAGTTTGTAGTTGCGGGGGTACAGACGGATGCTCTTGGTGTTGAACACCATCGGCAAGCGGTATGTGTGGTATGGCATTAGCATACTCGGGAGCTACGTCATCTAAATAGGAGGAAAGGAAAACGTCCTTTGCTGTTTTGGGATGTGTTTTGGGATGTGCTTTTATCGGGAGCAATGGAGGAGTTAAGTCTTTTGGTATTTCCGGGGTAGCCTTAGGTAACCCTTCGGCCAGAAGAGGATACATACCATTCATAAGGGTGTTTCTTTGTCTATCTATTTGTTCTGAGTTTACTCGGGTACCTTCCTCAAGTAATAGATTTTCTCGAGTTTTGTTTGAATTCTCTCTACCTTTCTCTTCCTGTCTGAGTGCTTTTTCTGTACGTCTGTATGATTCTTTACGCCATAATTCAATGGCATCTTTCTGTGACTGTCTGGCTTTCTTTTTCCATAATTTTTCTTCTACTCTCATGATGCAATCTGCATCCCAGGTCCCCGCTGCGGGCCATCTCTGACTCTCTGGTAATTCTTTGGTGTAGTCCACCCATAAATCAAGAAATAATACGGCATCTAGGCCATGCTTATGATACATAAAGTATCCTGGAGTGTCCCTAGGTGGAATGGGAACAGCTTCTTCGAGTACACCTTTTCTAGTTTTGATCTGTCTTAGTTTCGAAAAGAGCGGCATTTTTAGACCTTATTACTAGAACACACTTTATACAAATAAACGTAAATAATGAACAGTCATTCACACCACAATATATAGAACGTATTAAAACATTTAACGCTTAACATTTTTAACGAACGATGATAACTAATAGAAAACTAGTTACTGACATAATACTGACACTAGATAATACTTATTTATATGCAAGACATACTATATATACTGCTAAACAGTACAGATACACTGCTGAAACAGTGCGGACCGGATTTGTGTACCCAAACCCGTCTTGACCGGCACAGACTATGTGCACGTTAAGTGCCTCCCCGGTAATGGTACTCACTGGGTAGCTCGGAACGGAAGGCCTCGGAACGGAACTGAAACTGGACCGGACTGGACTCTACTCGACTGGACTCGGAACTTCGGAACCTGGTGGGCCTCTGTATACCTCGGATCTTGCTCTCTCAGCTAGGCTCTGGTCGGGATACTTCGCACTTCTCACCGCCTCGTCTGGGTGTTGATCGCAGCCTCAGTTGCCCCCGCTTGGCCGGAGGGAGATACAGGAAATCCTGCAGGTACGCGTTTTTGTCCGTTCAGCTGTGGCAGGAGACCGGGCCTGCAACGCACCGCCGGCGTGTGAGATGAGAAAGTGTCCCTGTTCGGGCGCCAATTTATGTGGTAAATATTTAATTACCGGTACTATTTTTTATGCGGTAAAGTCTTAGTGAGAATAACTCAGTAAAAATAAGAGGCAGAATCCGTGGTATTAGAGGTTTTAAAAGGCTTTATTCCTATACAAAGGAATACAATTCGAATTGTAGGCATTCTATTCCATCACCACGAAAGTTCAGGAAGGAAGGGCATATATTATTGACAGATAAGCAGTTTTATAGAAAATACATTACAGTGAAACAGATGTAAGAGGCGTAACAGCTGATAATACAGATAAACTGTGCATACGTAACTAATAGAGGCGTATACATGGGTGTAACTAAAATACGTCATTAAACATGATGTCACAAGTGGGTGGATCCATAGAAGAATCCTGCAATGTCAGCAGAAATATTTGGCAGAGATGCGCGCGCAGCCGCATGACGTGTGATTGACGTGCAACTAGAGAGTGAAGGGGACTTGACATTTAGCTCTACATGTGGAGACAGAAGTCTGGGGGTCATGTCAACCTAATCCCAAATCATATCTAATATCCTATGTTTAAAGAACTGTGTTATCCAAAAGGAAAGGTTTCTAGAGTAGAATCTATTCTATACTGACTGTTAGTGCGTGTACAAGCGTCTAAGTGTCTACATGAGATGCGAGGGGGTAGGAATATTCCATGGTAACGGGGCTATGAATTACTTGCATGAGGACAGCGAGGCCTGGCCCTTTGCACGGTAGCTGGAGGAATGTTTACCTAAACTACTAGACAGGAATGCATCGGATGAGGAGCGGAGTAGATAATCTTGAAGGTGAAATACAGTTTTTGGCAGGCAATATGCTGGATCAGGCACCGTTAGCCGCGCAGGGAGTAGGACAAAGTTCATGGACACAGATGCAGGCTCAGACTGGAGCTTTCAGAGGCAGAAGGCAGGAAAAGGCTTGATGACAGAATTCTGGGCCTACTCGCCTGAATCTGTAAAATGTGGAAAGTGAACCACATAAAGTCGGTGGCCTTTCATACTTAGGAATGGAATATCTGACCCATTCATGGCGGATCTGAAAGAGGACATGTTGACGGTGGACACACATATATTTGCGTCTTCAAAACTGGAGTAGGAGGGAACATACATGTACTTATAGCATGTACATGGAGCCGTTGGGGTCTACGATAGGGGACATAACTGATCACAAAATTCATATTTCCTCATTCGCTTTCTTTTTTGGTTCCCTGACCGGGTAAAGTAGAGTAGAGTAGAGTGTAGTCGGTAGAGTAGAGTGGAGTGGGTAGAGTGGAGTGGGTAGAGTGGAGTGGGTAGAGTAGGGTAGAGTAGAGAGGAGTGGGTAGAGTAGGGTAGAGTAGAGTAGAGTAGAGTGCAGTGGAGTGGGTAGATGGAGTGGGTAGAGTAGAGTGGAGTGGGTAGAGTAGAGTGGGTAGAGTAGAGTAGAGTGGAGTGGGTAGAGTAGAGTGGAGTGGGTAGAGTGGATTGGGTAGAGTAGATTGGAGTGGGTAGAGTGGAGTGGAGTGGAGTGGGTAGAGTGGAGTGGGTAGGGTAGAGTGGAGTGAAGTGGGTAGAGTGGAGTGGGTAGAGTGGAGTGGAGTGGGTAGAGTGGAGTGGGTAGGGTAGGGTAGAGTGGAGTGGAGTGGGTAGAGTGGAGTGTAGTGGGTAGAGTAGAGTGGAGTGGAGTGGGTAGAGTAGAGTAGAGTGGGTAGAGTAGAGTAGAGTGGGTAGAGTAGAGTGGGTAGAGTAGTGTAGAGTGGGTAGAGTAGAGTAGAGTGGAGTGGGTAGAGTGGAGTGGGTAGAGTGGAGTGGGTAGAGTAGAGTAGAGTGATGTGGGTAGAGTGGAGTAGGTAAAGTAGAGTAGAGTGGGGTGGGTAGAGTAGAGTGGAGTGGGTAGAGTAGAGTAGAGTGGGTAGAGTAGAGTGAGAAGAGTAGAGTAGGTAGAGTAGAGTGGGTAGAGTAGAGTAGAGTGGGTAGAGTAGAGTAGGGTGGGTAGAGTAGAGTAGAGTGGGTAGAGTAGAGTGGGTAGAGTAGTGTGAGTAGAGTAGAGTGGGTAGAGTAGAGTGGAGTGGGTAGAGTGGAGTGGGTAGAGTAGAGTGGAGTGGGTAGAGTGGATTGGGTAGAGTAGATTGGAGTGGGTAGAGTGGAGTGGAGTGGAGTGGGTAGAGTGGAGTGGGTAGGGTAGAGTGGAGTGAAGTGGGTAGAGTGGAGTGGGTAGAGTGGAGTGGAGTGGGTAGAGTGGAGTGGGTAGGGTAGAGTGGAGTGGAGTGGGTAGAGTGGAGTGGAGTGGGTAGAGTAGAGTGGAGTGGAGTGGAGTGGGTAGAGTAGAGTGGGTAGAGTAGAGTAGAGTGGGTAGAGTAGAGTGGGTAGAGTAGTGTAGAGTGGGTAGAGTAGAGTAGAGTGGAGTGGGTAGAGTGGAGTGGGTAGAGTAGAGTAGAGTGGAGTGGGTAGAGTGGAGTGGGTAGAGTAGAGTAGAGTGGAGTGGGTAGAGTAGAGTGGAGTGGGTAGAGTGGAGTGGGTAGAGTAGAGTAGAGTGGAGGGGGTAGAGTGGAGTGGGTAGAGTAGAGTAGAGTGGAGTGGGTAGAGTAGAGTGGAGTGGGTAGAGTGGAGTGGGTAGAGTAGAGTAGAGTGGAGGGGGTAGAGTGGAGTGGGTAGAGTAGAGTAGAGTGGAGTGGGTAGAGTAGAGTGGAGTGGGTAGAGTGGAGTGGGTAAAGTAGAGTAGAGTGGAGTGGGAAGAGTAGAGTGGAGTGGGTAGAGTAGAGTGGGTAAAGTAGAGTAGAGTGGGTAGAGTAGAGTGAGAAGAGTAGAGTAGGTAGAGTAGAGTGGGTAGAGTAGAGTAGAGTGGATAGAGTAGAGTAGAGTGGGTAGAGTAGAGTAGAGTAGGGTGGGTAGAGTAGAGTAGAGTGGGTAGAGTAGAGTGGGTAGAGTAGTGTGAGTAGAGTAGAGTGGGTAGAGTAGAGTGGGTAGAGTAGAGTAGAGTGGGTAGAGTAGAGTAGAGTATAGTGGGCAGAGTAGAGTGGGTAGAGTAGAGTGGGTAGAGTAGAGTAGAGTGGGTAGAGTAGAGTATAGTAGAGTGGGTAGAGTAGAGTAGAGTGGAATGGGTAGAGTAGAGTAGAGTGGAGTGGGTAGAGTGGAGTGGGTAGAGTGGAGTGGAGTGGGTAGAGTGGAGTGGGTAGAGTGGAGTGGGTAGAGTAGGGTAGAGTGGGTAGAGTAGAGTGAAGTGGGCAGAGTAGGGTAGAGTGGAGTGGGTAGAGTAGAGTAGAGTGGGGAGAGTAGAGTAGAGTGGAGTGGGTAGAGGGGAGTGGTAGAGTAGAGTGGAGTAGGTAGAGTAGAGTAGAGTGGGTAGAGTAGAGTGAGAAGAGTAGAGTAGGTAGAGTAGAGTGGGTAGAGTAGAGTAGAGTGGGTAGAGTAGAGTAGGGTGGGTAGAGTAGAGTAGAGTGGGTAGAGTAGAGTGGGTAGAGTAGTGTGAGTAGAGTAGAGTGGGTAGAGTAGAGTGGAGTGGGTAGAGTGGAGTGGGTAGAGTAGAGTGGAGTGGATAGAGTGGATTGGGTAGAGCAGATTGGAGTGGGTAGAGTGGAGTGGAGTGGGTAGAGTGGAGTGGGTAGGGTAGAGTGGAGTGAAGTGGGTAGAGTGGAGTGGGTAGAGTGGAGTGGAGTGGGTAGAGTGGAGTGGGTAGGGTAGAGTGGAGTGGAGTGGGTAGAGTGGAGTGGAGTGGGTAGAGTAGAGTGGAGTGGAGTGGAGTGGGTAGAGTAGAGTGGGTAGAGTAGAGTAGAGTGGGTAGAGTAGAGTGGGTAGAGTAGTGTAGAGTGGGTAGAGTAGAGTAGAGTGGAGTGGGTAGAGTGGAGTGGGTAGAGTGGAGTGGGTAGAGTAGAGTAGAGTGGAGTGGGTAGAGTGGAGTGGGTAGAGTAGAGTAGAGTGGAGTGGGTAGAGTAGAGTGGAGTGGGTAGAGTAGAGTAGAGTGGAGGGGGTAGAGTGGAGTGGGTAGAGTAGAGTAGAGTGGAGTGGGTAGAGTAGAGTGGAGTGGGTAGAGTGGAGTGGGTAGAGTAGAGTAGAGTGGAGGGGTAGAGTGGAGTGGGTAGAGTAGAGTAGAGTGGAGTGGGTAGAGTAGAGTGGAGTGGGTAGAGTGGAGTGGGTAAAGTAGAGTAGAGTGGAGTGGGAAGAGTAGAGTGGAGTGGGTAGAGTAGAGTGGAGTGGGTAGAGTAGAGTGGGTAGAGTAGAGTGAGAAGAGTAGAGTAGGTAGAGTAGAGTGGGTAGAGTAGAGTAGAGTGGATAGAGAAGAGTAGAGTGGGTAGAGTAGAGTAGAGTAGGGTGGGTAGAGTAGAGTAGAGTGGGTAGAGCAGAGTGGGTAGAGTAGTGTGAGTAGAGTAGAGTGGGTAGAGTAGAGTGGGTAGAGTAGAGTAGAGTGGGTAGAGTAGAGTAGAGTATAGTGGGCAGAGTAGAGTGGGTAGAGTAGAGTGGGTAGAGTAGAGTAGAGTGGGTAGAGTAGAGTATAGTAGAGTGGGTAGAGTAGAGTAGAGTGGAATGGGTAGAGTAGAGTAGAGTGGAGTGGGTAGAGTGGAGTGTGTAGAGTGGAGTGGAGTGGGTAGAGTGGAGTGGGTAGAGTGGAGTGGGTAGAGTGGAGTGGGTAGAGTAGGGTAGAGTGGGTGGAGTAGAGTGAAGTGGGCAGAGTAGGGTAGAGTGGAGTGGGTAGAGTAGAGTAGAGTGGAGTGGGGAGAGTAGAGTAGAGTGGAGTGGGTAGAGGGGAGTGGGTAGAGTAGAGTGGAGTGGGTAGAGTAGAGTAGAGTGGGTAGAGTAGAGTGGGTACAGTAGAGTACAGTGGAGTGGGTAGAGTGGAGTGGGTAGATTGGAGTGGGTAGAGTAGAGTGGAGTGGAGTGGGTAGACTAGAGTGGAGTGGGTAGAGTAGAGTAGAGTGGGTAGAGTAGAGTGGAGTGGGTAGAGTAGAGTACAGTGGAGTGGGTAGAGTGGAGTGGGTAGAGTGGAGTGGGTAGAGTAGAGTGGGTAGAGTAGAGTAGAGTGGGTAGAGTGGAGTGGAGTGGAGTGGGTAGAGTGGAGTGGAGTGGATAGAGTGGATTGGGTAGAGCAGATTGGAGTGGGTAGAGTGGAGTGGAGTGGGTAGAGTGGAGTGGGTAGGGTAGAGTGGAGTGAAGTGGGTAGAGTGGAGTGGGTAGAGTGGAGTGGAGTGGGTAGAGTGGAGTGGGTAGGGTAGAGTGGAGTGGAGTGGGTAGAGTGGAGTGGAGTGGGTAGAGTAGAGTGGAGTGGAGTGGAGTGGGTAGAGTAGAGTGGGTAGAGTAGAGTAGAGTGGGTAGAGTAGAGTGGGTAGAGTAGTGTAGAGTGGGTAGAGTAGAGTAGAGTGGAGTGGGTAGAGTGGAGTGGGTAGAGTGGAGTGGGTAGAGTAGAGTAGAGTGGAGTGGGTAGAGTGGAGTGGGTAGAGTAGAGTAGAGTGGAGTGGGTAGAGTAGAGTGGAGTGGGTAGAGTAGAGTAGAGTGGAGGGGGTAGAGTGGAGTGGGTAGAGTAGAGTAGAGTGGAGTGGGTAGAGTAGAGTGGAGTGGGTAGAGTGGAGTGGGTAGAGTAGAGTAGAGTGGAGGGGTAGAGTGGAGTGGGTAGAGTAGAGTAGAGTGGAGTGGGTAGAGTAGAGTGGAGTGGGTAGAGTGGAGTGGGTAAAGTAGAGTAGAGTGGAGTGGGAAGAGTAGAGTGGAGTGGGTAGAGTAGAGTGGAGTGGGTAGAGTAGAGTAGAGTGGGTAGAGTAGAGTGAGAAGAGTAGAGTAGGTAGAGTAGAGTGGGTAGAGTAGAGTAGAGTGGATAGAGTAGAGTAGAGTGGGTAGAGTAGAGTAGAGTAGGGTGGGTAGAGTAGAGTAGAGTGGGTAGAGCAGAGTGGGTAGAGTAGTGTGAGTAGAGTAGAGTGGGTAGAGTAGAGTGGGTAGAGTAGAGTAGAGTGGGTAGAGTAGAGTAGAGTATAGTGGGCAGAGTAGAGTGGGTAGAGTAGAGTGGGTAGAGTAGAGTAGAGTGGGTAGAGTAGAGTATAGTAGAGTGGGTAGAGTAGAGTAGAGTGGAATGGGTAGAGTAGAGTAGAGTGGAGTGGGTAGAGTGGAGTGTGTAGAGTGGAGTGGAGTGGGTAGAGTGGAGTGGGTAGAGTGGAGTGGGTAGAGTGGAGTGGGTAGAGTAGGGTAGAGTGGGTGGAGTAGAGTGAAGTGGGCAGAGTAGGGTAGAGTGGAGTGGGTAGAGTAGAGTAGAGTGGAGTGGGGAGAGTAGAGTAGAGTGGAGTGGGTAGAGGGGAGTGGGTAGAGTAGAGTGGAGTGGGTAGAGTAGAGTAGAGTGGGTAGAGTAGAGTGGGTACAGTAGAGTACAGTGGAGTGGGTAGAGTGGAGTGGGTAGATTGGAGTGGGTAGAGTAGAGTGGAGTGGAGTGGGTAGACTAGAGTGGAGTGGGTAGAGTAGAGTAGAGTGGGTAGAGTAGAGTGGGTAGAGTAGAGTACAGTGGAGTGGGTAGAGTGGAGTGGGTAGAGTGGAGTGGGTAGAGTAGAGTGGGTAGAGTAGAGTAGAGTGGGTAGAGTGGAGTGGAGTGGAGTGGGTAGAGTGGAGTGGGTAGGGTAGAGTGGAGTGGAGTGGGTAGAGTGGAGTGGGTAGAGTAGAGTGGAGTGGAGTGGGTAGACTAGAGTGGAGTGGTTAGAGTAGAGTAGAGTGGGTAGAGTAGAGTGGGTAGAGTAGAGTACAGTGGAGTAGGTAGAGTGGAGTGGGTAGAGTGGAGTGGGTAGAGTAGAGTGGGTAGAGTAGAGTAGAGTGGGTAGAGTAGAGTAGAGTGGGTAGAGTGGAGTGGGTAGAGTAGAGTGGAGTGGGTAGAGTGGAGTGGAGTGGGTAGAGTGGAGTGGGTAGGGTAGAGTGGAGTGAAGTGGGAAAAGTGGAGTGGGTAAAGTGGAGTGGAGTGGGTAGGTAGAGTGAGTGGGTAGAGTGAGTGGAGTGGGTAGAGTAGAGTGGAGTGGAGTGGAGTGGGTAAAGTAGAGTAGAGTGGGTAGAGTAGAGTGGGTAGAGTAGAGTGGTAGAGTAGTGTAGAGGGTAGTGGTGGAGTGGGTAGAGTGGAGTGGGTAGAGTAGAGTAGAGTGGAGTGGGTGAGTAGAGTGGAGAAAGTAGAGTGAGAAGAGTAGAGTAGGTAGAGTAGAGTGGGTAGAGTAGAGTAGAATGGGTAGAGCAGAGTAGAGTGGGTAGAGTAGAGAAGAGTGGGTAGAGTAGAGTAGAGTAGGGTGGGTAGAGTAGAGTAGTGTGGGTAGAGTAGAGTGGGTAGAGTAGAGTAGAGTGGGTAGAGTAGAGTAGAGTAGAGTGGGTAGAGTAGAGTGGGTAGAGTAGAGTAGAGTGGAGTGGGTAGAGTAGAGTAGAGTGGAGTGGGTAGAGTGGAGTGGGTAGAGTGAGTGGAGTGGGTAGAGTGGAGTGGGTAGAGTGGAGTGGGTAGAGTGGAGTGGGTAGAGTAGGGTAGATTGGTAGAGTAGATTGGAGTTGGTAAGGAAGTAGAAGTGAGTGGGTAGAGGGGAGTGGGTAGAGTAGAGTGGAGTGGGTAGAGTAGAGTAGAGTGGAGTGGGTAGAGTTGAGTGGGTAGAGTAGAGTAGAGTGGAGTGGGTAGAGTAGAGTGGAGTGGGTAGAGTAGAGTAGAGTGGGTAGAGTAGAGTGAAAAGAGTAGAGTGGGTAGAGTAGAGTGGGTAGAGTAGAGTAGAGTGGGTAGAGTAGAGTAGAGTAGAGTGGGTAGAGTAGAGTAGAGTGAGTAGAGTAGAGTAGAGTGGGTAGAGTAGAGTGGGTAGAGTAGAGTGAGCAGAGTAGAGTGGGTTGAGTAGAGTGGGTAGAGTAGAGTAGAGTGGGTAGAGTAGAGTAGAGTAGAGTGGGTAGAGTAGAGTGGGTAGAGTAGAGTAGAGTGGAGTGGGTAGAGTGGAGTGGGTAGAGTGGAGTGGAGTGGGTAGAGTGGTGTGGGTGGAGTTGGTGGAGTGGAGTGGGTAGAGTAGAGTGGGTAGAGTAGAGTGGGTAGAGTAGAGTGAGTAGAGTAGGTAGAGTAGAGTGGGTAGAGTAGAGCAGAGTGGGTAGAGTAGAGTAGAGCAGAGTGGGTGGAGTAGAGTGGAGTGGGTAGAGTAGAGTGGGTAGAGTAGAGTGGGTAGAGTAGGGTGGAGGGGGTAGAGTAGAGTAGAGTGGAGTGGGTAGAGTGGAGTGGGTAGAGTAGAGTCGAGTGGAGTGGGTAGAGTAGAGTGGAGTGGGTAGAGTAGAGTGGGTAGAGTAGAGTGGGTAGAGTAGAGTAGAGTGGAGTGGGTAAAGTAGAGTAGAATAGAGTGTAGTCGGTAGAGTGGAGTGGAGTGGGTAGAGTAGAGTTGTGTGGGTAGAGTAGAGTGGAGTGGGTAGAGTGGAGTGGGTAGAGTAGTGTGCAGTGGGTAGAGTACAGTCGGTAGAGTAGAGTAGAGTGGTTAGAGTAGAGTGGAGTGGGTAGAGTAGAGTGGAGTGGGTAGAGTAGAGTAGAGTGGGTAGAGTAGAGTGGGTAGAGTAGAGTGGAGTGGGTAAAGTAGAGTAGAGTAGAGTGTAGTCGGTAGAGTAGAGTGGAGTGGGTAGAGTGGAGTGGGTAGAGTGGAGTGGGTAGAGTAGGGTAGAGGAGAGTGGAGTGGGTAGAGTAGGGTAGAGTAGAATAGAGTGGAGTGGAGTGGGTAGATGGAGTGGGTAGAGTAGAGTGGAGTGGGTAGAGTAGAGTGGGTAGAGTAGAGTAGAGTGGAGTGGGTAGAGTGGAGTGGGTAGAGTAGAGTAGAGTGGGTAGAGTGGATTGGGTAGAGTAGATTGGAGTGGGTAGAGTGGAGTGGAGTAGAGTGGGTAGAGTGGAGTGGGTAGGGTAGAGTGGAGTGAAGTGGGTAGAGTGGAGTGGGTAGAGTGGAGTGGGTAGAGTGGAGTGGGTAGGGTAGAGTGGAGTGGGTAGAGTGGAGTGGAGTGGGTAGAGTAGAGTGGAGTGGAGTGGGTAGAGTAGAGTAGAGTGGGTAGAGTAGAGTAGAGTGGTTACAGTAGAGTGGGTAGAGTAGAGTAGAGTGGAGTGGGTAGAGTGGAGTGGGTAGAGTAGAGTGGAGTGGGTAGAGTGGAGTGGGTAGAGTGGAGTGGGTAGAGTGGAGTGGGTAGAGTAGAGTGGAGTGGGTAGAGTAGAGTCGGTAGAGTAGAGTAGAATAGAGTGGGTAGAGTGGAGTGGGTAAAGTAGAGTAGAGTGGAGTGGGTAGAGTAAGTGGGTAGAGTAGAGTAGAGTGGGTAGAGTAGAGTGAGAAGAGTAGAGTAGGTAGAGTAGAGTGGGTAGAGTAGAGTAGAGTGGGTAGAGTAGAGTAGAGTCGGGTGGGTAGAGTAGAGTAGAATGGGTAGAGTAGAGTGGGCAGAGTAGTGTGAGTAGAGTAGAGTGGGTAGAGTAGAGTGGAGTGGGTAGAGTGGAGTGGGTAGAGTAGAGTGGAGTGGGTAGAGTGGATTGGGTAGAGTAGATTGGAGTGGGTAGAGTGGAGTGGAGTGGAGTGGGTAGAGTGAAGTGGGTAGGGTAGAGTGGAATAAAGTGGGTAGAGTGGAGTGGGTAGAGTGGAGTGGAGTGGGTAGAGTGGAGTGGGTAGGGTAGAGTGGAGTGGAGTGGGTAGAGTGGAGTGGAGTGGGTAGAGTAGAGTGGAGTGGAGTGGAGTGGGTAGAGTAGAGTAGAGTGGGTAGAGTAGAGTAGAGTGGGTAAAGTAGAGTGGGTAGAGTAGTGTAGAGTGGGTAGAGTAGAGTAGAGTGGAGTGGGTAGAGTGGAGTGGGTAGAGTAGAGTAGAGTGGAGTGGGTAGAGTGGAGTGGGTAGAGTAGAGTAGAGTGGAGTGGGTAGAGTAGAGTGGAGTGGGTAGAGTGGAGTGGGTAGAGTGGAGTGGGTAGAGTAGAGTAGAGTGGAGGGGGTAGAGTGGAGTGGGTAGAGTAGAGTAGAGTGGAGTGGGTAGAGTAGAGTGGAGTGGGTAGAGTGGAGTGGGTAAAGTAGAGTAGAGTGGAGTGGGTAGAGTAGAGTGGAGTGGGTAGAGTAGAGTGGAGTGGGTAGAGTAGAGTAGAGTTGGTAGAGTAGAGTGAGAAGAGTAGAGTAGGTAGAGTAGAGTGGGTAGAGTAGAGTAGAGTGGATAGAGTAGTGTAGAGTGGGTAGAGTAGAGTAGAGTAGGGTGGGTAGAGTAGAGTAGAGTGGGTAGAGTAGAGTGGGTAGAGTAGTGTGAGTAGAGTAGAGTAGGTAGAGTAGAGTGGGTAGAGTAGAGTAGAGTGGGTAGAGTAGATTAGAGTAGAGTGGGCAGAGTAGAGTGGGTAGAGTAGAGTGGGTAGAGTAGAGTAGAGTGAGTAGAGTAGAGTATAGTAGAGTGGGTAGAGTAGAGTAGAGTGGAGTGGGTAGAGTAGAGTAGAGTGGAGTGGGTAGATTGGAGTGGGTAGAGTGGAGTGGAGTGGGTAGAGTAGAGTGGGTAGAGTAGAGTACAGTGGAGTGGGTAGAGTGGAGTGGGTAGATTGGAGTGGGTAGAGTAGAGTGGAGTGGAGTGGGTAGACTAGAGTGGAGTGGGTAGAGTAGAGTAGGAGTGGGTAGAGTAGAGTAGAGTGGGTAGAGTAGAGTGGGTAGAGTAGAGTACAGTGGAGTGGGTAGAGTGGATTGGGTAGAGTAGAGTAGAGTGGGTAGAGTGGAGTGGAGTGGAGTGGGTAGAGTGGAGTGGGTAGGGTAGAGTGGAGTGAAGTGGGTAGAGTGGAGTGGGTAAAGTGGAGTGGAGTGGGTAGATTGGAGTGGGTAGGGTAGAGTGGAGTGGAGTGGAGTGGGTAGAGTGGAGTGGAGTGGGTAGAGTAGAGTGGAGTGGAGTGGAGTGGGTAGAGTAGAGTAGAGTGGGTAGAGTAGAGAGGGTAGAGTAGAGTGGGTAGAGTAGAGTAGAGTGGAGTGGGTAGAGTAGAGTAGAGTGGAGTGGGTAGAGTGGAGTGGGTAGAGTGGAGTGGAGTGGGTAGAGTGGAGTGGGTAGAGTGGAGTGGGTAGAGTGGAGTGGGTAGAGTAGGGTAGAGTGGGTAGAGTAGAGTGGAGTTGGTAGAGTAGTGTAGAGTGGCGTGGGTAGAGTAGAGTGGGTAGAGTAGAGTGGAGTGGGTAGAGTGGAGTGGGTAGAGTAGAGTGGAGTGGGTAGAGTGGATTGGGTAGAGTAGATTGGAGTGGGTAGAGTGGAGTGGAGTGGAGTGGGTAGAGTGGAGTGGGTAGGGTAGAGTGGAGTAAAGTGGGTAGAGTGGAGTGGGTAGAGTGGAGTGGGTAGGGTAGACCGGAGTGGGTAGAGTGGAGTGGAGTGGGTAGAGTAGAGTGGAGTGGAGTGGAGTGGGTAGAGTAGAGTAGAGTGGGTAGAGTAGAGTAGAGTGGGTAAAGTAGAGTGGGTAGAGTAGTGTAGAGTGGGTAGAGTAGAGTAGAGTGGAGTGGGTAGAGTGGAGTGGGTAGAGTGGAGTGGGTAGAGTAGAGTAGAGTGGAGTGGGTAGAGTGGAGTGGGTAGAGTAGAGTAGAGTGGAGTGGGTAGAGTAGAGTGGAGTGGGTAGAGTAGAGTAGAGTGGAGGGGGTAGAGTAGAGTGGAGTGGGTAGAGTAGAGTAGAGTGGGTAGAGTAGAGTGAGAAGAGTAGAGTAGGTAGAGTAGAGTGGGTAGAGTAGAGTAGAGTGGGTAGAGTAGAGTAGGGTGGGTAGAGTAGAGTAGAGTGGGTAGAGTAGAGTGGGTAGAGTAGTGTGAGTAGAGTAGAGTGGGTAGAGTAGAGTGGAGTGGGTAGAGTGGAGTGGGTAGAGTAGAGTGGAGTGGGTAGAGTGGATTGGGTAGAGTAGATTGAGTGGGTAGAGTGGAGTGGAGTGGAGTGGGTAGAGTGGAGTGGGTAGGGTAGAGTGGAGTGAAGTGGGTAGAGTGGAGTGGGTAGAGTGGAGTGGAGTGGGTAGAGTGGAGTGGGTAGGGTAGAGTGGAGTGGAGTGGGTAGAGTGGAGTGGAGTGGGTAGAGTAGAGTGGAGTGGAGTGGAGTGGGTAGAGTAGAGTGGGTAGAGTAGAGTAGAGTGGGTAGAGTAGAGTGGGTAGAGTAGTGTAGAGTGGGTAGAGTAGAGTAGAGTGGAGTGGGTAGAGTGGAGTGGGTAGAGTAGAGTAGAGTGGAGTGGGTAGAGTGGAGTGGGTAGAGTAGAGTAGAGTGGAGTGGGTAGAGTAGAGTGGAGTGGGTAGAGTGGAGTGGGTAGAGTAGAGTAGAGTGGAGGGGGTAGAGTGGAGTGGGTAGAGTAGAGTAGAGTGGAGTGGGTAGAGTAGAGTGGAGTGGGTAGAGTGGAGTGGGTAGAGTAGAGTAGAGTGGAGGGGGTAGAGTGGAGTGGGTAGAGTAGAGTAGAGTGGAGTGGGTAGAGTAGAGTGGAGTGGGTAGAGTGGAGTGGGTAAAGTAGAGTAGAGTGGAGTGGGAAGAGTAGAGTGGAGTGGGTAGAGTAGAGTGGGTAAAGTAGAGTAGAGTGGGTAGAGTAGAGTGAGAAGAGTAGAGTAGGTTGAGTAGAGTGGGTAGAGTAGAGTAGAGTGGATAGAGTAGAGTAGAGTGGGTAGAGTAGAGTAGAGTAGGGTGGGTAGAGTAGAGTAGAGTGGGTAGAGTAGAGTGGGTAGAGTAGTGTGAGTAGAGTAGAGTGGGGTAGAGTAGAGTGGGTAGAGTAGAGTAGAGTGGGTAGAGTAGAGTAGAGTATAGTGGGCAGAGTAGAGTGGGTAGAGTAGAGTG
This sequence comes from Triturus cristatus, assembly GCF_964204655.1. NCBI lineage: Eukaryota > Metazoa > Chordata > Amphibia > Caudata > Salamandridae > Triturus > Triturus cristatus. The sequence goes on along the minus strand of NW_028188278.1, from coordinate 372 downwards.
GGTAGAGTAGAGTAGAGTGGGTAGAGTAGAGTATAGTAGAGTGGGTTAGATGGAATTAGAGTAGTGTAGAGTGGAGGGGTAGAGTGGAGTGGGTAGAGTGGAGTGGAGTGGGGTAGAGTGGAGTGGGTAGAGTGGAGTGGGTAGAGTAGGGTAGAGTGGGTAGAGTAGAGTGAAGTGGGGCAGAGTAGGGTAGAGTGGAGTGGGTAGAGTAGAGTAGAGTGGGGAGAGAGAGTAGAGTGGAGGGGGTAGAGGGGAGGGGTGAGTAGAGTGGAGTAGGAGAGGAGAGGTGAGTGGGTAGAGTAGAGTGAGAAGAGTAGAGTAGGGAGAGTAGAGTGGGGGGTAGAGTAGAGTGGGGGTGTAGAGGAGGGGGGT
>NW_028188277.1:0-16779 GCF_964204655.1 Triturus cristatus | reverse complement strand
CACCCTACACCTACTCTACACCCTTCAACCTACACTCTATACCCTACACTCTACACCCTACACCTACTCTACTCCCTACACCTACTCTACACCCTACACCTACTCTATACCCTACACCCTACTTCTACTCCCACCTACACTCTACTCCTACTCCCACCTACACCCTACACTCTACTCCTACTCCCACCTACACCCTACACTCTACACTCTACACTCTACACTCTACTCCTACTCCCACCTACACCCTACACCCTACTCCCACTCCTTCTCCCAACTATACTCTACACTCTACTCCCACCTACACTCTACTCCTACTCCCACCTACACCCTACACCCTACACCCTGCACTCTACTCCAACTCCAACCTACACCCTACACTCTACTCCTACTCCCACCTACACCCTACACTCTACTCCCTACACTCTACTCCCACCTACACTCTACTCCCTACTCCTACTCCCACCTACTCCCTACTCCCACCTACACTCTACTCCCTACTCCCACCTACACTCTACTCCCTACTCCTACTCCCACCTACACTCTACTCCCTACTCCCACCTACACTCTACACTCTACTCCTACTCCCACCTACACCGTACACTCTACTCCTACTCCTACCTACACTCTACTCCCACTCCTACTCCCACCTACAGTCTACTCCCTACACTCTACTCCCACTCCTACTCCCACCTACACTCTACTCCTACTCATACCTACATTCTACTCCCACTCCTACTCCCACCTACACTCTACACTCTACTCCTACTCCCACCTACACTCTACTCCCACCTACACTCTACACTCTACTACTACTCCCACCTACACTCTACTCCTACTCCCACCTACACCCTATACTCTACTCCTACTCCCAACTACACCCTACACTCTACACTCTACTCCTACTCCCACCTACACCCTACACTCTACACCTACTCCCACCTACACCCTAAAACCCTACACTCTACTACTACTCCCACCTACACTCTACTCTCACTCCTACTCCCACCTACACTCTACACTCTACTCCCACTCCTACTACCACCTACACTCTACTCTTACTCCCATCTACACTCTACACTATACTCCTACTCCCACCTATCTACACTCTACTTCTACTCCCACCTACACCCTATACTCTACTCCTACTCCCACCTACACCCTACACTCTACTCCTACTACCACCTACACTCCACTCCTACTCCCACCTACAACCTACACCCTACACTCTACTCCTACTCCCACCTACACTCTACTCCCACTCCCACCTAAACTCTACTCCCTACACTCTACTCCCACCTACACTCTACTCCTACTCCCACCTATACCCTACACCCTACACCCTGCACTCTACTCCAACTCCAACCTACACCCTACACTCTACTCCTACTCCCACCTACACCCTACACTCTACTCCCTACACTCTACTCCCACCTACACTCTACTCCCTACTCCTACTCCCACCTACTCCCTACTCCCACCTACACTCTACTCCCTACTCCCACCTACACTCTACTCCCTACTCCTACTCCCACCTACACTCTACTCCCTACTCCCACCTACACTCTACACTCTACTCCTACTCCCACCTACACCGTACACTCTACTCCTACTCCTACCTACACTCTACTCCCACTCCTACTCCCACCTACAGTCTACTCCCTACACTCTACTCCCACTCCTACTCCCACCTACACTCTACTCCTACTCATACCTACACTCTACTCCCACTCCTACTCCCACCTACACTCTACACTCTACTCCTACTCCCACCTACACTCTACTCCCACCTACACTCTACACTCTACTACTACTCCCACCTACACTCTACTCCTACTCCCACCTACACCCTATACTCTACTCCTACTCCCAACTACACCCTACACTCTACACTCTACTCCTACTCCCACCTACACCCTACACTCTACACCTACTCCCACCTACACCCTAAAACCCTACACTCTACTACTACTCCCACCTACACTCTACTCTCACTCCTACTCCCACCTACACTCTACACTCTACTCCCACTCCTACTACCACCTACACTCTACTCTTACTCCCATCTACACTCTACACTATACTCCTACTCCCACCTATCTACACTCTACTTCTACTCCCACCTACACCCTATACTCTACTCCTACTCCCACCTACACCCTACACTCTACTCCTACTACCACCTACACTCCACTCCTACTCCCACCTACAACCTACACCCTACACTCTACTCCTACTCCCACCTACACTCTACTCCCACTCCCACCTAAACTCTACTCCCTACACTCTACTCCCACTCCTACTCCTACTCAAACCTAGGCCTGGGCGAAAATTTCGTTCTGTTCGTGGAAATTGCGATAATTCGACATTTTCGCGTTCCGCGGAGAGCGCGAAAATGTCAAAATTTCCGGTTTCCGCAGCTTGGCGATATTTTGTTTCTTGCTCGCGCTGTAAAATAATACATTCTCGCATGCGCGCGATCGCCTTACCTGAATCCCTGCGTTCGCCAACAAGTTTTCTTGATCCGGTCGCGTTCTCCATGAGATGTTGTATTGTTTTTAGCCATTTGCGCTGTCTCGCGACAGTTCGCGCTCGCAGTGACGTCATGCGTCGCGCGATCACGTCTTTCTTCTCGCGATCATGCACCACGAGACAACTCAAAAGAAGATGGCCGCGCCCGCAAGCAACCACATGGGTAAGTTGGTGACCCGCAACCATGCAGAAAATCTCGTGAACATGCTGGAAAAAAACTTCTGCATCTTCGTGATATTTCCGCTTGTTTGCGATAATTTTAAACATTTTTGCCATAAGTTGCGAAAGTTAATTTCACAAATTCCGCCCACCCCTACTCCCACCTATACTCTACACCTACTCCCACCTACACTCTACTCCCTAAACCTACTCCCACCTACACTCTACACTCTACTCCCTACTCCCACCTACACTCTACACTCTACTCCTACTCCTACTCCCACCTACACCCTACACTCTACTCCTACTCCCACCTACACCCTACACTCTACACTGTACTCCTACTCCCACCTGCACCCTACACTCTACTCCTACTCCCACCTACACTCTACGCCCTACAATCTACTCCCACTCCTACTCCCACCTACACTCTACGCCCTACACTCTTCTCCCACTCCTACATCTACCTACACTATACTCCGCACACTCTACTCCCTCTCCTACTCCCACTCCTACTCCCACCTACACTCTACTCCCTACACTCTTCTCCCACTCCTACATCCACCTACACTATACTCCGCACACTCTACTCCCTCTCCTACTCCCACTCCTACTCCCACCTACACTCTACTCCTACTCCTACCTACACTGTACACTCTACTCCCACCTACACCCTAAACTCTACTCCTACTCCCACCTACACCCCTCCTACTCCCACGTACACCCTACACTCTACTCCTACTCCCACCTACACTCTACTCCCACTCCTACTCCCACCTACACTCTACTCCCTACACTCTACTCCCACTCCCACCTACACTCTACTCCTACTCCCACCTACACTCTACTCCCACTCCTACTCCCACCTACACTCTATTCCCTACACTCTACTCCCACTCCTACTCCCACCTACACTCTACTCCTACTCCCACCTACACCCTGCACTCTACTCCCACCTATACTCTACTCCCACTCCTACTCCCACCTACACTCTACTCCCTACACTCTACTCCCACTCCTACTCCCACCTACACTCTACTCCTACTCCCACCTACACCCTACTCCTACTCCCACCAACACACTACACAATACACTCTACTCCTACTCCCAACTACACACTACACTCTACTCCTACTCCCACCTACACCCTATACTCTACTCCTACTCCCACCTACACCCTACACTCTACTCCTACTCCCACCTACACTCTACTCCCACTCCTACTCCCACCTACACTCTTCTCCCTACACTCTACTCCCACTCCTACTCCCACCTACACCCTACACTCCATACTCTACTCCTACTCCCACCTACATCCTACACCCTACACTCTACTCCTACTCCCACCTACACCCTACACTCTACACTCTACACCCACCTACACCCTACACCCTACACTCTACTCCCACCTACACTCTACACTCTACTCCCTACTCCCACCTACAATCTACTCCCTATACTCTACTCCCACTCCTACTCCCACCTACACTCTACTCCTACTCCCACCTACACTCTACACTCTACTCCTACTCCCACCTACACCCTACACTCAACTCCTACCCCAGCCTTCACCCTACACCCTACACTCTACTCCTACTCCCACCTACACCCTACACTCTACTCCTACTCCCACCTACACCCTACACACTACACTCTACTCCTACTCCCACCTACACTCTAGTCCTACTCCCTCCTACACTCTACTCCCACTCCTACTCTCACCTACACTCTACTCCCACTCCTACTCCCTACACTCTACTCCCACTCCTACTTCCATCTACACTCTTCTCCCTACACTCTACTCCCACTCCTACCTACACTCTATACTCTACTCCTACTCCCACCTACACCCTACACTCTACTCTTACTCCCATCTATACCTTACACCTACTCTACACCCTACACCCTACTCCTACTCCTACCTAGACTCTACTCCTACTCCCACATACACCCTGCACTCTACTCCCTACTCCCACCTACACTTTACTCCCTACTCCCACCTACAGTCTACTGCCTACACTCTACTCCCACTCCTACTCCCACCTACACACTACACTCTACTCCCACCTACACCCTACACCCAACACTCTACTCCTACTCACCTACACCCTACACTCTACTCCCAACTACACTCTACTCCTACTCCCACCTACACCCTACACTCTACTCCCCACACCTTCACTCCAGTCCTACTCCCACCTACACCCTACACTACACTCTACTCCCACCTACACCCTACACTCTACTCCCACCTACACTCTACATTCGACTCCTACTCCCACCTACACCCTACACTCTACACTCTACTCCTACTCCTACCTACATCCTACACCCTACACTCTACTCCTACTACCACCTACAACCTATACCCTACACTCTACTCCTACTCCCACCTACACCCTACATTCTACTCCTACTCCCACCTACACCCTACACCCTACACCCTACACTCTACTCCTACTCCCACCTACACTCTACTTCCTACACTCTATTCCCACTCCTACTCCCACCTATACTTTATACCTACTCCCACCTACACTCTACACCTACTTCCATCTACACTCTACTCCCTACACTCTAGACTCTACTCCCTACTCCAACCTACACCCTACACTCTACTCCTACTCCCACCTACACCCTACACTCTACTCCCTACACTCTACTCCCACCTACACTCTACTCCCTACTCCTACTCCCACCTACTCCCTACTCCCACCTACACTCTACTCCCTACTCCCACCTACACTCTACTCCCTACTCCTACTCCCACCTACACTCTACTCCCTACTCCCACCTACACTCTACACTCTACTCCTACTCCCACCTACACCGTACACTCTACTCCTACTCCTACCTACACTCTACTCCCACTCCTACTCCCACCTACAGTCTACTCCCTACACTCTACTCCCACTCCTACTCCCACCTACACTCTACTCCTACTCATACCTACATTCTACTCCCACTCCTACTCCCACCTACACTCTACACTCTACTCCTACTCCCACCTACACTCTACTCCCACCTACACTCTACACTCTACTACTACTCCCACCTACACTCTACTCCTACTCCCACCTACACCCTATACTCTACTCCTACTCCCAACTACACCCTACACTCTACACTCTACTCCTACTCCCACCTACACCCTACACTCTACACCTACTCCCACCTACACCCTAAAACCCTACACTCTACTACTACTCCCACCTACACTCTACTCTCACTCCTACTCCCACCTACACTCTACACTCTACTCCCACTCCTACTACCACCTACACTCTACTCTTACTCCCATCTACACTCTACACTATACTCCTACTCCCACCTATCTACACTCTACTTCTACTCCCACCTACACCCTATACTCTACTCCTACTCCCACCTACACCCTACACTCTACTCCTACTACCACCTACACTCCACTCCTACTCCCACCTACAACCTACACCCTACACTCTACTCCTACTCCCACCTACACTCTACTCCCACTCCCACCTAAACTCTACTCCCTACACTCTACTCCCACCTACACTCTACTCCTACTCCCACCTATACCCTACACCCTACACCCTGCACTCTACTCCAACTCCAACCTACACCCTACACTCTACTCCTACTCCCACCTACACCCTACACTCTACTCCCTACACTCTACTCCCACCTACACTCTACTCCCTACTCCTACTCCCACCTACTCCCTACTCCCACCTACACTCTACTCCCTACTCCCACCTACACTCTACTCCCTACTCCTACTCCCACCTACACTCTACTCCCTACTCCCACCTACACTCTACACTCTACTCCTACTCCCACCTACACCGTACACTCTACTCCTACTCCTACCTACACTCTACTCCCACTCCTACTCCCACCTACAGTCTACTCCCTACACTCTACTCCCACTCCTACTCCCACCTACACTCTACTCCTACTCATACCTACACTCTACTCCCACTCCTACTCCCACCTACACTCTACACTCTACTCCTACTCCCACCTACACTCTACTCCCACCTACACTCTACACTCTACTACTACTCCCACCTACACTCTACTCCTACTCCCACCTACACCCTATACTCTACTCCTACTCCCAACTACACCCTACACTCTACACTCTACTCCTACTCCCACCTACACCCTACACTCTACACCTACTCCCACCTACACCCTAAAACCCTACACTCTACTACTACTCCCACCTACACTCTACTCTCACTCCTACTCCCACCTACACTCTACACTCTACTCCCACTCCTACTACCACCTACACTCTACTCTTACTCCCATCTACACTCTACACTATACTCCTACTCCCACCTATCTACACTCTACTTCTACTCCCACCTACACCCTATACTCTACTCCTACTCCCACCTACACCCTACACTCTACTCCTACTACCACCTACACTCCACTCCTACTCCCACCTACAACCTACACCCTACACTCTACTCCTACTCCCACCTACACTCTACTCCCACTCCCACCTAAACTCTACTCCCTACACTCTACTCCCACTCCTACTCCTACTCAAACCTAGGCCTGGGCGAAAATTTCGTTCTGTTCGTGGAAATTGCGATAATTCGACATTTTCGCGTTCCGCGGAGAGCGCGAAAATGTCAAAATTTCCGGTTTCCGCAGCTTGGCGATAATTTGTTTCTTGCTCGCGCTGTAAAATAATACATTCTCGCATGCGCGCGATCGCCTTACCTGAATCCCTGCGTTCGCCAACAAGTTTTCTTGATCCGGTCGCGTTCTCCATGAGATGTTGTATTGTTTTTAGCCATTTGCGCTGTCTCGCGACAGTTCGCGCTCGCAGTGACGTCATGCGTCGCGCGATCACGTCTTTCTTCTCGCGATCATGCACCACGAGACAACTCAAAAGAAGATGGCCGCGCCCGCAAGCAACCACATGGGTAAGTTGGTGACCCGCAACCATGCAGAAAATCTCGTGAACATGCTGGAAAAAAACTTCCGCATCTTCGTGATATTTCCGCTTGTTTGCGATAATTTTAAACATTTTTGCCATAAGTTGCGAAAGTTAATTTCACAAATTCCGCCCACCCCTACTCCCACCTATACTCTACACCTACTCCCACCTACACTCTACTCCCTAAACCTACTCCCACCTACACTCTACACTCTACTCCCTACTCCCACCTACACTCTACACTCTACTCCTACTCCTACTCCCACCTACACCCTACACTCTACTCCTACTCCCACCTACACCCTACACTCTACACTGTACTCCTACTCCCACCTGCACCCTACACTCTACTCCTACTCCCACCTACACTCTACGCCCTACAATCTACTCCCACTCCTACTCCCACCTACACTCTACGCCCTACACTCTTCTCCCACTCCTACATCTACCTACACTATACTCCGCACACTCTACTCCCTCTCCTACTCCCACTCCTACTCCCACCTACACTCTACTCCCTACACTCTTCTCCCACTCCTACATCCACCTACACTATACTCCGCACACTCTACTCCCTCTCCTACTCCCACTCCTACTCCCACCTACACTCTACTCCTACTCCTACCTACACTGTACACTCTACTCCCACCTACACCCTAAACTCTACTCCTACTCCCACCTACACCCCTCCTACTCCCACGTACACCCTACACTCTACTCCTACTCCCACCTACACTCTACTCCCACTCCTACTCCCACCTACACTCTACTCCCTACACTCTACTCCCACTCCCACCTACACTCTACTCCTACTCCCACCTACACTCTACTCCCACTCCTACTCCCACCTACACTCTATTCCCTACACTCTACTCCCACTCCTACTCCCACCTACACTCTACTCCTACTCCCACCTACACCCTGCACTCTACTCCCACCTATACTCTACTCCCACTCCTACTCCCACCTACACTCTACTCCCTACACTCTACTCCCACTCCTACTCCCACCTACACTCTACTCCTACTCCCACCTACACCCTACTCCTACTCCCACCAACACACTACACAATACACTCTACTCCTACTCCCAACTACACACTACACTCTACTCCTACTCCCACCTACACCCTATACTCTACTCCTACTCCCACCTACACCCTACACTCTACTCCTACTCCCACCTACACTCTTCTCCCACTCCTACTCCCACCTACACTCTTCTCCCTACACTCTACTCCCACTCCTACTCCCACCTACACCCTACACTCCATACTCTACTCCTACTCCCACCTACATCCTACACCCTACACTCTACTCCTACTCCCACCTACACCCTACACTCTACACTCTACACCCACCTACACCCTACACCCTACACTCTACTCTCACATACACTCTACACTCTACTCCCTACTCCCACCTACAATCTACTCCCTATACTCTACTCCCACTCCTACTCCCACCTACACTCTACTCCTACTCCCACCTACACTCTACACTCTACTCCTACTCCCACCTACACCCTACACTCAACTCCTACCCCAGCCTTCACCCTACACCCTACACTCTACTCCTACTCCCACCTACACCCTACACTCTACTCCTACTCCCACCTACACCCTACACACTACACTCTACTCCTACTCCCACCTACACTCTAGTCCTACTCCCTCCTACACTCTACTCCCACTCCTACTCTCACCTACACTCTACTCCCACTCCTACTCCCTACACTCTACTCCCACTCCTACTTCCATCTACACTCTTCTCCCTACACTCTACTCCCACTCCTACCTACACTCTATACTCTACTCCTACTCCCACCTACACCCTACACTCTACTCTTACTCCCATCTATACCTTACACCTACTCTACACCCTACACCCTACTCCTACTCCTACCTAGACTCTACTCCTACTCCCACATACACCCTGCACTCTACTCCCTACTCCCACCTACACTTTACTCCCTACTCCCACCTACAGTCTACTGCCTACACTCTACTCCCACTCCTACTCCCACCTACACACTACACTCTACTCCCACCTACACCCTACACCCAACACTCTACTCCTACTCACCTACACCCTACACTCTACTCCCAACTACACTCTACTCCTACTCCCACCTACACCCTACACTCTACTCCCCACACCTTCACTCCAGTCCTACTCCCACCTACACCCTACACTACACTCTACTCCCACCTACACCCTACACTCTACTCCCACCTACACTCTACATTCGACTCCTACTCCCACCTACACCCTACACTCTACACTCTACTCCTACTCCTACCTACATCCTACACCCTACACTCTACTCCTACTACCACCTACAACCTATACCCTACACTCTACTCCTACTCCCACCTACACCCTACATTCTACTCCTACTCCCACCTACACCCTACACCCTACACCCTACACTCTACTCCTACTCCCACCTACACTCTACTTCCTACACTCTATTCCCACTCCTACTCCCACCTATACTTTATACCTACTCCCACCTACACTCTACACCTACTTCCATCTACACTCTACTCCCTACACTCTAGACTCTACTCCCTACTCCAACCTACACTCTACACTCTACATTCTACTCCCTACTCCCACCTACAATCTACTCCCACCTACACTCTACACTCTACTCCCACTCCTACTCCCACCTACACTCTACTCCCACTCCTACTCCCACCTACACTCTACTTCCTACTCCCACCTACATCTTACACTCTACCACTATTCCCCCCTACACCCTACACCCTACACTCTACTCCTACTCCCACCTACACCCTACACTCTACACTCTACTCCCTACTCCCACCTACACCCTACCCCCTACTCCTATTCACACCTAAACCCTACACCCTACACTCTACTCCTACTCTCACCTACACCCTACACTCTACTCCTACTCCCACCTACACCCTACACTCTACTCCTACTCCCCCTACACCCTACACCCTACTCCTAGTCCCACCTACACCCTACACTCTAAACTCTACACCCACCTACACCCTACACCCTACACTCTACTCCCACCTACACCCTAATCCCCACTCCCTACTCCGACCTATACTCTACACTCTACACCCTACTCCCACCTACACTCTACTCCCTACTCCCACCTACACTCTACACTCTACTCCCTACTCCCACCTACAATCTACTCCCTATGCCCACCTACACTCTACACCTACTCCCTCTTACACTCTATACCTACTCCCACCTACACTATACACCTACTCCCACCTACACTCTATACCGTCTCCCACCTACTCTCTACACTCTACTCCTACTCCCACCTATACTCTACTCCTACCTACACTCTACTCCTACTCCCACCTACACTCTACTCCTACTCCCACCTACACCCTACACAATACTCCTACTCCCACCTGCACCCTACACCCTACTCCCACCTACACTCTACTCCTACTCCCACCTACACCCTACACCCTACACTCTACACTCTACTCCTACTCCCAGCTATACCCTACACACTACTCCTACTCCCACCTACACTAGTCCTACTCCCACCTACACTCTACTCCCACTCCTACTCTCACCTACACTCTACTCCCACTCCTACTCCCTACACTCTACTCCCACTCCTACTTCCATCTACACTCTTCTCCCTACACTCTACTCCCACTCCTACCTACACTCTACACTCTACTCCTACTCCCACCTACACTCTACACTCTACTCCTACTCCCACCTACACCCTACACTCTACTCCTACCCCCACCTTCACCCTACACCCTACACCCTACTCCTACTACTACCTAGACTCTACTCCTACTCCCAAATACACCCTGCACTCTACTCCCTACTCCCACCTACACTTTACTCCCTACTCCCACCTACAGTCTACTGCCTACACTCAACTCCCACTCCTACTCCCACCTACACACTACACTCTACTCCCACATACACCCTACACTCTACTCCTACTCACCTACACCCTACACTCTACTCCCAACTACACTCTACTCCTACTCCCACCTACACCCTACACTCTACTCCTACTCCGACCTACACCCTACACCCTACACTCTACTCCCCACACCTACACTCCAGTCCTACTCCTACCTACACCCTACACTACACTCTACTCCCACCTACACCCTACACTCTACTCCCACCTACACTCTACAGTCTACTCCTACTCCCACCTACACCCTACACTCTACACTCCAGTCCTACTCCCACCTACATCCTACACTCTACTCCTAATCCTACTCCCACCTACACCCTACACCCTACTCCTACTCCCACCTACACCCTACACTCTACTCCTACTCCCACCTGCACCCTACTCCCACTCCTTCCTACACTCTACTTCCTACACTTTACTCCCACTCCTACTCCCACCTATACTCTATACCTACTCCCACCTACACTCTACACCTACTCCCATCTACACTCTACTCCCTACTCTCACCTACACTCTACACTTTACTCCCTACTCCAACCTACACTCTACACTCTACTCCCTACTCCCACATACCATCTACTCCCACCTACACTCTTTACTCTACTCCCACTCCCACCTACACTCTACTCCCACTCCTACCCCCACCTACACTCTACTCCCACTCCTACTCCCACCTACACTCTACTCCCTACTCCCACCTACACCCTACACTCTACTACTACTCCCCCCTACACCCTACACTCTACTCCTACTCCCACCTACACCCTACACCCTACACTCTACACTCTACTCCCTACTCCCACCTACACCCTACACTCTACTCCTATTCCCACCTAAACCCTACACCCTACACTCTATTCCTACTCTCACTTACACCCTACACTCTACTCCTACTCCCACCTATACCCTACACTCTACTCCTACTCCCCCTACACCCTACACCCTACTCCTACTCCCACCTACACCCTACACTACACTCTACACCCACCTAAACCCACCTACACCCTACACTCTACTCCCACCTACACCCTACTCCCCACTCCCTACTCCCACCTATACTCTACACTCTACACCCCACTCCCACCTACACTCTACTCCCTACTCTCACCTACACTCTACACTCTACTCCCTACTCCCACCTACAATCTACTCTATATGCCCACCTACACTCTACACTACTCCCACCTACACTCTATACCTACTCCCACCTACACTCTACACCTACTCCCACCTACACTCTACTCCCTACTCTCACCTACACTCTACACTCTACTCCTACTCCCACCTACACTCTACTCCTACCTACACTCTACTCCTACTCCCACCTACACCCTACACTCTACTCCTACTCCCACCTACACTCTACTCCCACTCCTATCTACACTCTACTCCCTACACCTACTTCCACCTACACTCTACACTCTACTCCCTACTCCCACCTACACTCTACACTCTACTCCTACTCCACCTATACTCTACACTCTACTCCACTCCCACCTACACTCTACTTCTACTCCCACCTACACCCTACACCCTACACTCTACTCCTACTCCCACCTACACTCTACTCCCACTCCCACCTACACTCTACTACCTACACTCTACTCCCACTCCTACTCCTACTCCCACCTACACTCTACACCTACTCCCACCTGCACTCTACTTCCTACACCTACTCCCACCTACACTCTACTCCCTACTCCCACCTACACTCTACTCCCTACTCCCACCTACACTCTACACCTACTCCTACTCCCACCTACACTCTACACCTACTCCCACCTACACCTTACACTCTACTCCTACCCCTACCTTCACCCTACACCCTACATTCTACTCCTACTCCCACCTACACCCTACACTCTACTCCTACTCCCACCTACACCCTACACCGTACTCCCTACACTCTACTCCTACTCCCACCTACACTCTAGTCCTACTCTCACCTACACTCTCCTCCCACTCCTACTCCCTACACTCTACTCCCACTCCTACTCCCATCTACACTCTTCTCCCTACACTCTACTACCACTTCTACTCCAACCTACACTCTACACTCTACTCCTACTCCCACCTACACCCTACACTCTACTCTTACTCCCATCAATACCCTACACCTACTCTACACCCTACACCTACTCCTACCCCCACATACACCCTGCACTCTACTCCCTACTCCCACCTACACTCTACTCCCTACTCCCACCTACACTCTATTGCCTACACTCTACTCCCACTCCTACTCCTACCTACACACTACACTCTACTCCCACCGACACCCTACACTCTACTCCTACTCACCTATACCCTACACTCTACTCCTACTCCCACCTACACCCTACACTCTACTCCTACTCCCACCTATACCCTACACTCTACTCCTACTCCCCCTACACCCTACACCCTACTCCTACTCCCACCTACACCCTACACTCTACACTCTACACCCACCTAAACCCACCTACACCCTACACTCTACTCCCACCTACACCCTACTCCCCACTCCCTCCTCCCACCTGTACTCTACACTCTACACCCCACTCCCACCTACACTCTACTCCCTACTCTCACCTACACTCTACACTCTACTCCCTACTCCCACCTACAATCTACTCTACATGCCCACCTACACTCTACACCTACTCCCACCTACACTCTATACCTACTCCCACCTACACTCTACACCTACTCCCACCTACACTCTATACCTACTCCCACCTACACTTTACACTCTACTCCTACTCCCACCTACACTCTACTCCTACCTACACTCTACTCCTACTCCCACCTACACCCTACACTCTACTCCTACTCCCACCTACACTCTACTCCCCACTCCTATCTACACTCTACTCCCTACACTCTACTCCCTACACCTACTTCCACCTACACTCTACACTCTACTCCCTACTCCCACCTACACTCTACACTCTACTCCTACTCCCACCTATACTCTACACTCTACTCCCACTCCCACCTACACTCTACTCCTACTCCCACCTACACCCTACACTCTACTTCTACTCCCACCTACACCCTACACTCTACTCCTACTCCCACCTACACTCTACTCCCACTCCCACCTACACTCTACTACCTACACTCTACTCCCACTCCTACTCCTACTCCCACCTACACTCTACACCTACTCCCACCTACACTCTATACTCTACTCCTACTCCCACCTACACCCTACACTCTACTCCTACCCCCACCTTCACCCTACACCCTACACTCTACTCCTACTCCCACCTACACCCTACACTTTACTCCTACTCCCACCTACACCCTACACACTACACTCTACTCCTACTCCCACCTACTCTAGTCCTACTCCCACCTACACTCTACTCCCACTCCTACTCTCACCTACACTCTACTCCCACACCTACTCCCTACACTCTACTCCCACTCCTACTTCCATCTACACTCTTCTCCCTAAACTCTACTCCCACTCCTACCTACACTCTACACTCTACTCCTACTCCCACCTACACCCTACACTCTACTCTTACTCCCATCTATACCCTACACCTACTCTACACCCCACACCCTACTCCTACTACTACCTAGACTCTACTCCTACTCCCAAATACACCCTGCACTCTACTCCCTACTCCCACCTACACTTTACTCCCTACTCCCACCTACAGTCTACTGCCTACACTCTACTCCCACTCCTACTCCCACCTACACACTACACTCTACTCCTACTCACCTACACCCTACACTCTATTCCCAACTACACTCTACTCCTACTCCCACCTACACCCTACACTCTACTCCTACTCCGACCTACACCCTACACCCTACACTCTACTCCCCACACCTACACTCCAGTCCTACTCCCACCTACACCCTACACTACACTCTACTCCCACCTACACCCTACACTCTACTCCCACCTATACTCTACATTCTACTCCTACTCCCACCTACACCCTACACTCTACACTCCACTCCTACTCCCACCTACATCCTACACCCTACACTCTACTCCTAATCCTACTCCCACCTACACCCTACACCCTACTCCTACTCCCACCTATACCCTACACTCTACTCCTACTCCCACCTGCACCCTACTCCCACTCCTTCCTACACTCTACTTCCTACACTCTACTCCCACTCCTACTCCCACCTATACTCTATACCTACTCCCACCTACACTCTACACCTACTCCCATCTACACTCTACTCCCTACTCTCACCTACACTCTACACTTTACTCCCTACTCCAACCTACACTCTACACTCTACTCCCTACTCCCACATACAATCTACTCCCACCTACACTCTTTACTCTACTCCCACTCCCACCTATACTCTACTCCCACTCCTACTCCCACCTACACTCTACTCCCACTCCTACTCCCACCTACACTCTACTCCCTACTCCCACCTACACCCTACACTCTACTACTACTCCCCCCTACACCCTACATTCTACTCATACTCCCACCTACACCCTACACCCTACACTCTACACTCTACTCCCTACTCCCACCTACACCCTACACTCTACTCCTATTCCCACCTAAACCCTACACCCTACACTCTATTCCTACTCTCACTTACACCCTACACTCTACTCCTACTCCCACCTATACCCTACACTCTACTCCTACTCCCCCTACACCCTACACCCTACTCCTACTCCCACCTACACCCTACACTCTACACTCTACACCCACCTAAACCCACCTACACCCTACACTCTACTCCCACCTACACCCTACTCCCCACTCCCTACTCCCACCTATACTCTACACTCTACACCCCACTCCCACATACACTCTACTCCCTACTCTCACCTACACTCTACACTCTACTCCCTACTCCCACCTACAATCTACTCTATATGCCCACCTACACTCTACACCTACTCCCACCTACACTCTATACCTACTCCCACCTACACTCTACACCTACTCTCACCTACACTCTATACCTACTCCCACCTACACTCTACACTCTACTCCTACTCCCACCTACACTCTACTCCTACCTACACTCTACTCCTACTCCCACCTATACCCTACACTCTACTCCTACTCCCACCTACACTCTACTCCCACTCCTATCTACACTCTACTCCCTACACTCTACTCCCTACACCTACTTCCACCTACACTCTACACTCTACTCCCTACTCCCACCTACACTCTACACTCTACTCCTACTCCCACCTATACTCTACA